>NW_003314330.1:708726-710816 GCF_000143415.4 Selaginella moellendorffii | reverse complement strand
GGATTGATATCGCTAGCACTTGTGTTAGTGGAAATGGCATTGTTGTTCGAGTGACGAAGAATGTTTTATAAAGCTTGATTTTCCATGTCATTTTCCTTGTTATTGTTTTGGTTTCACATTGGATCTTGAAAGTAATTGAAGAAAAGTGTTAGTGCAATGTGGATATCCAAAGATATGGTCTTCATGATCAAGCCTTGGATATTCATTTTTGCATTTTGCAAATGTCGGTGTCAGATCTCGGAAATATAGGCATGATGTTCAATGCTTAAGCATACTATGGGTCTCAAGAATTTGTGTTGAGGAGAATCTATGTGAAGTTGTTAGTAGGAGGAAGTTGATTGAGTCTGAAAGTTTGTATTCCTAGACTTAGAGTCATTCCTTCTCTAGGATGGAAATTTTTCCACAAATTTTCTTAGACTTTTCCAATGACTGATCTGTTGATCACTTTGCTTCCATTTTCGTAAACCAATACAAACTAGTGAAAGGGTTGGAGTTGACTTCGGTTACCTTAGACTTTAATATATAGTTTGTATGATGCGCCCGAAAGGAATGCTAACTTTTGGGGCTAAAATAATTGAGTTGGATAGAGTTTGGAGTTGGTGTAGAAAAGTGGTCGTTGCACTTTTTTAGAAAGGTGACACTTGTGCCTTTCTTCTGTAGTATTATGCTTATTGGTAGGTTGCACTTTGCATTTTATTAAACTCTATGAGAATAGTGAGCTCTCATTGATCTTGATTTGGTCTTGGTGGCCTTATGCCTTGGCTGGGGATGGTGATGTTTAATTTAATTGTTTAAGTTTGAGATGTTAGTACCTGTACTATAGATTTGTCTATGAGGAGGTTGTGTACCGATATAAGTTCATCTCATGGTTTTCACTTTAGTTTTGACTGAGTGTTGATCATGCATAGTTGACCTCTTCAAAAAGGCATGCTCAGAGCTATTGGCTAAATGCATTGGTAAGCTTATTGCAATTGAGTTAGATTCGAATGGTCATTTAGTTTGTGCTTGTCCATGAACTTTTGTCTTGTACTTGGGATATTACGTTCATGTTGGCCAAAGTATATGACTTGATGACATGAGTTTAGTGTTGGGTCTTATGAAAGCAAGTTGAAGAATGATTGTTAGTTGCTTTACAACTAGTGATTACTCGTAAATTTAGTCGAGAACTGTTGATACTTACTTCACTTGATGAAGATTTATTAGTGATGGGTTTACTTTACCGAATGGTGTTGTGAAGGATCGTGTCATTAGACTTACATGGGTTTTCCATGTTGGCATATTGATTCTACCTTTGTTAATATCATTTGGTTATGTTTAATTCATGGTGTTGGATTTTATTAAGTCTTGGATATGGTGAATCACTCCTTGATGATGTGTTATCTATAATTGAGTATTGTTGAAGAATTGGTCTCGAATACTAAGTATAGTATTTTTGATTTTGGTTAGCTTAGTTGCTAAAGAGCTTTAAGTGGTGATTCACTCTTGCTTTCTTTTAAATTTGTTTTGGTGTTGATGGCATTGAAGTGATACCTTGTTATTGACATTATTGATGTTGAGATTCAAGTGAGATGAGATGTTTCTCCATATGATTGATATTAAGTTTCATTAGTCTTGATGTAAATAATGTTGATGCTTGGGCTGTAACTTTGTATTATTGGCATTTGTACAATTGCTAGTTAGCAACTGTATTGATGTTTAAATGAACTGAGTGGCAAGTTTTAGTTAGTTATATTCTAGACGAGATTGCTTAGTCAAGGTTGAGTTTTGAACTTTTCCTTGAAAAGTGATTTAGTCGTGGACTATACTAACTCTACAAGAGGAAGAGTTAATGATCAATATTGAAATGATTGAATCTTTGTTGGATTTGAGTTAGGATATATTGATCATTGATGATTCTTCTTATGTTTGTTATGAAGCGAATTACGTCTTGTTATAGATGGATTCATGGAGGATCATTTAATGATCACTTGCTGAGCATACCTTTATTATGCTTAGCTTTTGGAATGATGCAGAGATGCTCTTCATTAACTTTGCATTATGAACTTTGGGCTATGGATGTGTTGAGGAGGATATTGTGGGTTGTACCATGA
>NW_003314330.1:700870-708569 GCF_000143415.4 Selaginella moellendorffii | reverse complement strand
AAAGTTGTTAGGGAAGGCATTTTAGCTTGTTAGCTTCGATATTAAAATTGGTATTTGCATTTGGTAATCATTGGTGATGATTGACTATTATCTAGGATAGTTGATTATCCTTACCAAAAAGGTTTTATTTGATTGTTATTGATATAAAATGATTTGTTGTTCTTCAGAATGGTGGATTTTTTCTTTAACGATGATTATACATCTCTTCATTGATGGGATGATTGATGATCTTCATGATAGTTAGTTATTCTCTTTGATGGCTTGTGGCTTTTCCGCAATACCACATGATTTTTGTGGTCTGCTCTAGATTAGTTTATTGGGTTTGAGACATCAGTAGGATGTTGCTGACACTTGCTTGAGCAACTCTAGTTCTTCGATATTGTTGACTTGGATCTATTCAAATGGCATAGTGCGATAGTTAGCATGAATGAATGTTTGTTGATTTTACCGCATTCATTCTGTTTTGTTGATTATTGCTCAAGTTTGTTATGATAGATTGGGATGTTATTTCCTTCAAGTGATACATTCGCGGGTATTTTGCTTGTTAGTCGATGATATTTTATGTTCTTTGAGTTATCTTTAGTAAGTTGTTTGGCATACTATCTACCATCTTCAGTAGTTAAGTTTCATCATTGAGTTTCTTTAATGATATATTTGCTATTGAATTTTGTTGGATGGTGATTCCTATGTTTACCAATAATGATGATCTTGGTGGTTCCTATACTATAATACTAGTTTATCGGATGATAACTTACTTGGAATACTTTTATGTTCTAATTTAAGATATATTCACTGATAATTAAGTCTCTACGATATCATTGTCTATGACTTTGATATTGTCCATCTTTTGATCTTTGCATTTGGGCTAGTATAAGCAGACTAACTTTGGCACTTTGTGTGCATGGTGAAATCTTTAGTCATGGGGTAGCTACTATAAACTGGTCACATAACCCACCTCTCTATCGATGTTCCTTATTCCGTTCATAAGGGCATGACTGTGTAAACAACTTTAACTACCTGTGTACAGTAATCTATTTAAACCTTACTGACATGTTTGGTTTCTTTGCTTATGAGGGTTGGGGCTGCTAGCTTCTCTCTCTATGTCCTTGTAGGTAGGGGTGTATCACACTTTTGTAAGCTGGGTGACACCTAGAGCAGCAAGGGTGGTTGACTCCATTGGTCATTTCCTTATTAGCAACAGTCAAAAGGTGTCTAAGTGATAGCACATCCATGTTAGACAAAGAGGTTGCCTCCTAACTCATTTAAGTTAATGCATTTCTCACCTAGTGTGAATACCGCGAACTTTTTCTAGAGTTGTTTCCTTGGCGGTATTCTAGACTCGAGTATGCATCGACGAGGACATCGATCTTCCCTAGGGGGGAGAGTGTCGCGAATGTGACTTTGGGTATCGAAAGTTATCTATCAGCCAATCCTTACGGACACTCTTTCTTTACTGCCACGATGGCAAGAGGTCAGTATTGTTGGACCCTTTATCAGTCCCTCTTGTGCTAGTGGAGTTAACTAGGCATTTCTAGTGTACTTAGACCAGACGAGCATAAGGACGGAATTCTTACGTGCTATTAACTAAGCATACTTAGCCTAGTAAATAATTCCTGTCTCGTTTTATCTTGCACTTGCTAGTAACAAGAACCCTCGCATATTAAGATTAGTCCCTCAATATCGCTGGATAATAGCTTACTGTGTTTGCCAAACACCCTCGCTATTTGTATTAGTCTCATTTTTGTCCTAAATACTATTTATGGAAAGTGTCTGGATTCGTTCATTTAGCATATCTACAGAATGTAAAGATTGGCTTGAATACAATGGTGTTCGTCCTGTGTTCAAATTCACGATCTAGGGGCATTCCATATTTAGTAAGTTTTGAGTTTGTCCTAGAGACTAACTCCTAATACTAAAGGAGGCTAGTAAATCACCATAGGATAAAGGGTAAAAACCACGTGTGTTACAAAAGAGAACAACTCAATAGATGATCCATATGGGTTCAAATATATAAAAAAAAACCCCCAAAAATGCTTTTTTTTTTTCGAATCAGTTAAAAGTTTTAAAATTTTTAAGGCTAAATGTCATTAAGTTTGAGTAGTACTACTTATTTCAAACATCTTTATAAAATGTAAAGGCCCTAAATATAGAAATATGCATATTCATGTTAACCTAAGAGTATGAATATCAAAATTCCTTTACACTAATAATAGTATACAACACATCATAGCCATAAATTTGAACGTTATAACATCCCTTTCATTTAGAAAAATGGAAAATAACTAAAGTTCTTTATTTGATAGGCCCAACCTATTAAATTTTATGTCAAACTTTATAAACTTGCAACCCAATTTGCTATAACACTCCATATAATCCCTTCTAACTAAGAACGAACATTTTAGATAAACCACACACTTTTAAGATTAAGAGAATGAGTTAACATTTGATCATCCATTTTGCACTTCATAAATGGATGACAATAAAAGTTGTAATCCCATTTTTATCTCACTTGTATGCAACTCAACTAAGAAGTATCCAATATACTTATAAATGCACTACCAAAAGAGCACCAAACTCCTACCACATTGTCAATAGTTAACATACTTGCCAGAGCTGTTGGAAGGTTTCATCGATTCCTTTTGTGCCTTGGCAAGGCTCACGCTTCCGAGAATTTGTCTTCCATCATTAGGAATGCTCACTCGTCCATCATCTTCAGCTATAAGTATGCCTTCAGTGGATTCTCGGCATACCTGACTGAACAAGAGGCCGAAACAATCTCCAGTCATTGCTTAACAGACCACTGTGTAGGAATGCCTGAGGTCCTCAACATCTATCCCAGCAAAACGCTCCATTCACTGACAACGCACTCGTGGGATTTCCTCGGCCTGGCCATGCCTGCCAAAAGCAGTCACGCTGGATCTCCAAGTACTGACGTGATCGTCGGGCTTCTGGACACAGGTAACTTACAAAACTCGCTCGGAAAAGCTCAATGTGCTTACTTGCACTGTGCGTAAGAATCTGGCCAGAGTCGGAGAGTTTCAAGGACACCGACATGGGACCTGTGCCAGCTCGTTGGAAAGGAACTTGCGTCAATCCACCAGGCACCAAAGCCAATGAGACTGTCAACTGCAACAAGTACGTGTTAGAGTTTGCCACAAGATTAGACTAAAGTGATGATTGAACTCCTTACCAGGAAGCTCGTTGGAGCCAGATACTATAACGGAGCGAAAGTCTCGACGGGTCCATACAAGAACTCGAGAGACTCGGTTGGACATGGAACTCATACGTCGTCGACAGCTGCTGGAAGCCTGGTTCCACACGCGAGTAAGAGAGGACTCGCTCCTGGCACGGCCCGAGGAGGAGCTCCAAATGCTCGGATCGCCATGTACAAAGTCTGCTGGACGGATAGCTGCGAGGAGGTTGACATCGCTGCGGGTTTCGACGATGCCATCAACGACGGCGTGGATGTCCTGTCCATCTCACTCGGAGGCTATCCCGCAGTTTACAGCGTAGACGTCATTGCGATTGGTGCCTATCACGCCGTCGAAAGAGGGATCATGGTCTCTTGCGCTGGTGGAAACTCTGGACCATTTACTGGATCGGTGTCCAACGGTGCTCCCTGGATCTTCACAGTCGGTGCCAGTACAATCGACAGGGAGATCAACGAGGATGCTAAAATAGCAGCCAAGTAAGTATAACAGATGATCAAAAGGTGATGGAAACTTACTCTCGGCCTCGTGGTTTCTGTGCAGTCGTAAATCACGAATTCTCAGAGGAACAACGATTCCTTACAAGCCAGCACCTGTCGTAGCGGAGTTTTCGTCAAGAGGTCCACACACAATCAGTCCGGATATCATCAAGGTACTCAAAAGACATACCATGAAGCTTGTGACTTATCTCGCGTTGCAGCCGGACGTTACCGCTCCAGGAGTCGAGATCTTAGCAGCTTGGCCAAGCAATATCCCCGACACTGACAATGGAAAGGAAGTGTTCGTGGAGTACACTTTTCTCTCTGGAACTTCCATGGCGTGCCCTCACGTCAGTGGCACCATCGCTTACTTGAAATCCATTCACCCAACATGGAGTCCTGCGGCGATCAAATCAGCAGTCATGACCACAGGTAAGTCGAGAGAAAACAAAATAAAACTGGAGACTCAAGAGTGTTCTTGGCAGCTATCACCAAAGACAACACCAACAAAACAATCATCGATCCAAGCACTAACAAGGCAGCGACTGTTTTCGACGTTGGAAACGGTGAGATCCAACCAGCAAAAGCAGTCGATCCAGGACTAGTCTACGACACTGATCCTCTCGACTATATCACCTATCTCTGTAACTCGGGCTATACCTCCAAGCAAATCCAAAACATCACAGGCGACAGTAGCAGCAAATGCCCCAAGAACGACACCTCTTTCAGCCTCAACTATCCCTCCATCGCAGTCCTCTTGGATGGATCCAGCAAGACGGTGGAGAGGACAGTGACCAATGTGGGAAATCCCAGCGCGACCTACACCGCTTCCGTTGGAAGCGCCAAAGGAATCTCGATCTCCCAGCAAGCTGAGCTTCACAAGCGCCGGACAGAAGCTGACCTACAGCGTCATCGTCTCCGCCAAGGGATCCATAACGGCGGATCCCCAAGCGCCGAAATGGAAGCTTCTCGGATCTCACCTGGGAAGATGGAGTGCACGTTGTGCGCAGCCCGATCGCCGTGAGAATGTAGCGTTAGAATCGAAAGAGAAATATTTCTAGGGTTCTTCACTTTTAACTTCAAAATTACCCTTAAACTGCAAATCTATACAGAACCTGAAAATACTTTCTAGGGAAAATAGAGCTCAACTACATCTCAAAAAATTTAGAAACCGATTATTAAGGAGTTTCTCTAAGGGAGAAATTGAAGTAGGTAGAGTTTTTATTTCTTTTGAGAATTGTTGACACAAATTATCACAGTTTTCTCTCAATTTGCAAAGGGCATAGCAAATAAATTACAATTAATTGCATGGGTTTGTATTTGAAGCCCACAATACCTTCAATTTAGGATGTTTTAAAAATGTTTTTTGATGGGATTCATATAATACCAAATTACAGTCACTTTGAAGAGAAAGAAATGTTTTTACTATATCACAATTTCTCTTCTTATTACAATATATATTAGGAGACCAAACCATAATTGAATTATCAGAATACAGTACAATATTCCCATCCATTTCTATCTTAAATTCACAGTTTTTAAAATTTGAAGATCCTTTATACCATTTTATAACATTTCTTACATATAAAGCAAGAATGCAATTTAAATGTAAATATAAATAAGCTTTCTTATTTGGTGATAATAAAAATTCAGTAGCTTTTAAGGAATTGTAAGGCATATTACTAATTAAAGTAGTGAGATCAATTCTACAATCATGTAAATTATTGAATATAGTATTTTGAATTTGTGGTAATCTATGTGCAGAATTCTTTTCCATAAACTCAATAGCATAAGAACCAAACACTATTCTAACAAATCTTGCACGCAAATTTAGAATACGATTATGATATAAATTTAATAGAGTAGTCAATCTATGTCTTACATTATCACCATCATCGTGTTCATATTCAACAAGATTTGCTCCACAAGTTGTATCAATAGATTTTCCATTTGAACTATAAATCCATATTTGATTTGTCATGCTTAAAGGACCATATATATCATCTGGTATAGTATAATCATATTGCATACTTTGACCTTTTGGTAACTCTCCAGATTCAGTGTTATTAATCATTAATTCAAGAGCAAGAATAATTAAATTAACACTCTCAATTGTCATACTATTTTGTAGAAAAAAATTTATAGTTAAAATAGTAAATTTTATGAATAATATCAAGAAGATAGAAAATATTATTTTAAACATAAGTCTTAAATGATATAAAATAAGATTTAAGCTTGGTGAATCAATGTCATTTAAGATTATGAAACGCAAAACTTTGTGTAGGTGACACTACACAAATGACTTGAAATTACTACCTGACATATATTTATAGTTTTTTAAGTTGTAACTTAGCTATTAAGATCTTTTTCTCAAAAGCTAACAATTGGCTAAGTCATAAAGCATAATAAAAGAAGTTTATATTATATAAAACTTAATTTGTAACAACATATTTTAATAAATTAAAATACTATAATAAGATGATAGAAAAAATTATCTCAGCTTTATTGATGATCTGGCAGTTAATACAATATCATCTCTATCGAGGTAGTATTTTAGGGACCCACTCGTCTCAAGCTTAATGAAAAATAAAAGAAGTAAGCTTTATTTATTAATTTTTATATGTAAAAAATATATTACAATATTTAGAGGATATAATTTAATTTTAATTAATTTTATTGAGAAATATTCATAGAATGCAATCTAAAATTCGTTTTATTAAAAATTATTTTAAAATAAAAATACTCTAAAATATATGTCAAACTTAAGTTCCTTGAGTGGCAAAATTAAAACCCACTCAAAGAATACCTAAATAGTATTAAAAATGAGCTGAAATATTTTTTCATTTGATTACTAGTTATTGATAATAAATATACCATTATTATTATATTTAACTATACTATTTTTATATTTTTTATATATATTTATATATATACATGTATTAAATTTCTCTAATTACTAGTTTAATTAAATTAATCCTCACGTACCATACAATGCCATAGACTATTTTTAGTGTAATAAAATGTTTATATATGTCAAATTACAATTGACTCAATTTTTTAACTCACTCTCAATTTTCTCCACATTTAAATAGTGATCCCAAAGAGATCTCACTACTAATGATACTAGTTGATAAATGACTATTTTTCCAGTATTAGAGTCAAGCAAATTTTCTAAGCCACTATTTTTATAATCAGAAATGGTTGGAAAACCAAAGGTATTAAGGGAAACTAGATTAAGCATAGTTTTTAAGTCTAGGATACATTAACTATAATAATATCCTAGATATATATAGTTAACTTTAATAATAAACAACTATACACTTACCCTTATACTGTCCCCTTTTCTCAAAAGGATTGAAAATAATTAATGTTCTTTAGTTGATAGGTTGGGAAAATAAGGCATTGGTGGATATATAAGTAGTGTAATTTATTCGTAATCTCTTTATATGAGGAATGCTTATTAAATATTAATCCCATGACCTAATGTTAATAGTTTCTAGCAATCACAAAGGTAAACTCAATTTTATTGGCAAAATGGAATCATGAGTATATAAGACTTTATATGGTGAAGTAACAATAAAATTTTGCACTTCATGATATAAATATACTAAAGAGATGTAAATCACTATCACATTCTAATTGAGAGTCATATACTTTGCCATCATCCCCTTCTAACAAATCATTTTATCAAATTATTTATTTGTGGATAATAAGCCCTCATGAAAAATATGGCATATCCTTATTTGAGATGTTAATACATGAAATGTTTCAACCATTAATATAAGACTACTCTCTTGCAACCAATAGTGTAAGCATTCATGCTCAAGATGAAAGGATAAATGTAATTAGTGTATGCCAAAAGTGGAGGAGTTAGCAAAATATCCTTAAGTTTTATAAATACTTATTTATAGTTTTACATTAGATGAAAATGATATCAATGACTTTAGCAATGCTTGTTATGGTGCAGTACAATAAAAAATATAATTAATAAGATATTGCACTTTGCCTATG
>NW_003314330.1:693230-699119 GCF_000143415.4 Selaginella moellendorffii | reverse complement strand
AAAAAAAGGGACAAAATAATTTCTACGGACGGCAGTGCAGCTCCCCCGACAACTCGTGCTGAGGCGTGACGCACAACTATATATATCCAATCCAAAACTTTATGTACATCATAAATATGTTCTTCCCATATCGCCTTCACTATTTAGTTTATATAAGTACTTAGTGATGGTATTTGGTTTGAGTAATGTTTCAGTTACTTTCTCATATATGGATAAAGTTCTTTGTGATATGTCAAAGGTGATCCATTAATGATGTTTTGATCCATTCATATAGAAAATAATTTAAAAATATTGTCAATACCAAAACCTTATGTACATCATAAATATATTCTTCCCACATCACTTTCACCATTTAGTTTTTACAAGTACTTAGTGATGGTATTTGGTTTGAGTAATGTTTCAATAACTTTCTAATATATAGATAAAGTTCTTTGTGATATGCCAAAGGTGATCTGTTAATGATGTTTTGATCCATTCATTTAGAAAATAGTTTTAAAAATATTGTTAATACCTAAAAATGACATTCAACCTTGTGAGGTAATGGCTTTGCTTTAAATGAGGAAGTGGGTACACATTCAAAATTGTCACATCATTAAATGGGTGATAGTTGATGTAGAACCAAATCCTTCTATCATACTTCATAAATGAGGTTTATATAGTTAACAATTTCAAACTTTCCAAATAACACCCTTCTTTAACATTTCTTTAATATTGGCTCACAAGATTTTGATCTCTTTTGGTGATTAACACTAAATATGAACCTTGTTTAAATAAATATCTCTAATTAGTTAGATTGACATATTGCAATCTTTTCCCTAGAAGACATATGAAAGTCAAAGAAATCAATATACATTTTCTTGAGCCAATCAACTATAGTATTATAAAGATTATCAAGGGAACATGAGAAGAGCATAAAAAAATGGTAAGAAGTAATAATGAAAACTAAACATCAATTCACAATAATTGCCACTTATCATTCTTAGGATGATTAAACCAAAAATATACATTATCCTTAGAATTCCCATAAAAGAAATCTAACTAGACTTGAGGATTGGTAAAAGGAGTAGGAAGAGAAGTTGCACCATATGTAATGAATATTGCTATCAATTGTGTTTAATTGTCTAGTTACAACTACATAACATTGAGCAATTATAACAATTATTGCTCCATAAATAAAGGATTTACTTATTGTGAGAGGAGAAAAAAATAAAAAATTATAAGAAAATCAAAGATCTAGATGATGCTAAAGCTAGATCTAAAGAAAAATCACAAATCTGAAAACACTCTTAGGAGCCTTACCTCCACTAATGTAAAAGTTAGAAATGTATATATTTATAATAACCTAAAAATAGCTCAGATTGAATTTGATCTTATGACTATCAAAATTACACACCAATAATAGTATAACCAAAAAACTTCCTCACCAAAAGAAACTTCTATTTAATTTTAGAAAAGAAATCACAATTAATTATATAGGTTTTAAAAATGAGTTTTTGATGGGATTCATATAATACTGAATTAAGTCACTTTGAAGAGAAAGAAATATTTTTTAATAAATTATAATTTCTTCTTCTTACAATTTACAATATGACCAATATATAATTGAATTATCAGAATATAATATAATATGCCTATCCATAACTACACAATTTTTAAAGTATAAATAATAATTTAAATATTTTTAAGGAAAAACATGTGGAAATATGTATTTTAAAAATTAAAAATACTATATATTAAAAATATTTTCTTGCATTTACTAATAGTTTTCTAAAAAACAATTACAATCACAAGTATAAGTAATTTGCTATGTGTTGCATGTAGCAACGCTTGATTTGCTTAATAGTAATGTTATTCTTACTTATTAATCCAATTGATCAAATAAAAATTTATAATTATAAACATGTTCATAATTTATAAACAAGATACAAAATTAATCTACATGAACAATATCCTAAAATATCCAAGTATATTCTAAATATATTCACTACCATCTTAGCTTGCTTAAGAAAACCAATAAGCTCCATAACTTCTTAAGCATAGCAAGCAAAGCCACTTCTTCTTTTGTTGCTCATTAAGTCCCAAGGAGTTCAAGGGTCCTCTAGAAAGAAGGTGGAAAAAAAAACATTAGTGACAGGAATATTGCTTGGCCAAGTTGCTAAGATCTCAACTCTTGGAGCGATAACGTCCGGCTGCAATGCGAGGTAAGTCACAAGTTTCATGATATGTTTTCAAGTACCTTGATGAATTCCGGACTGATTGTGTGTGGATCTCTTCATGAAAACTTCCCTATTACAGGTGCTGGTTTGTAAGGAATCGTAGTTCCTCTGAGAATTCGTGATTTACGACTGCACAGAAACCACGAGGCACCTTTTGATCATCTGTTATACTTACTTGGCTGCTATTTTAGCATCCTCATTGATCTTCCTGTCGATTGTAGTGGCACCGACTATGAAGATCCAGAGAGCACCGTTGGACACCAATCCAGTAAATGGTCCAGAGTTTCGACCAGCGGAAGAGACCATGATCCCTCTTTCAACGGCGCGATAGGCACCAATCGTAATGATGTCTACGCTGTAAACTGCGAGATAGCCTCCAAGTGAGATGGACATGACATCCACGCCGTCGTTGATGGCATCGTCGACACCTGCAGCAATGTCAACCTCCTCGCAGCTATCCGTCCAGCAGACTTCGTACATGGCGATCCAAGGATTTGGAGCTCCTCCTCGTCTCTTACTCGTGTGTGGAACCAGGCTTCCAGCAGCTGTCGATGATGTATGAGTTCCATGTCCAACCGAGTCTCTCGAGTTCTTGTATGAACCCGTTGAGACTATCGCTCCGTTATAGTATCTGGCTCCAACAAGTTTCCTGGTAAAGAGTTCATTCATCACTTTAGTCTTTTCTTCTGGAAAACTCTAACACATACTTGTTGCAGTTGACAGTCTCATTGGCTTTGGTGCCTGGTGGATTGACGCAAGTTCCTTTCCAATGAGCTGGCACAGGTTCCATGTCTGAAACTCTCCGACTCCGGCCAGATTCCTACGCACAGAGCAAGTAAGCACATCAAGCAATTTCGAGCGAGTTTTGTAAGTTACCTGTGTCCAGAAGTCCGACGATCACGTCAGTAGGAGCACTCAGCGTGACTGCTTTTGGCTGGCATGGCCAGGCCGAGGAAATCCCACGAGTGTGTTGTCAGTGGATGGAGCGTTTTGCTGTTGAGGACCTCAGACAGTGGTCTGTTCATGTGTTAAGCAATGACTGGAGATTTTTTCGGCCTCTTGTTCAGTCAGGTATGTCGAGAACCTACTGATGGCGTACTTGTAGCTGAAGATGATGGACGAGTGAGCATTCTCGATGCTGCAAGACAAATTCTCAGAAGAGTGAGCCTCGCAAAAGGAAAAGACCAAACCTTCCAACAGCTCTGGCAAGTATGTTATGGTGAATCAAGGTGAGCCAGATATGCGATAGGTCTGGAATTATTTTCACCTTCAAGCTTAAGCACGCTGGAAATCAAATCTAATGTTTTGTTTGTCTAGGGGACCTGTGAACTCCTTGGGAGTTAAAGAGCAACGAAAGCAGCAGCAGCTTTGCTTGGTATGCTTGAGAAGTTATGGCACTCATCTTATTTAAGTGTGTTAGAATGTTATTCTTTAGAGAAGAACTTCAATTCAGCCCATTCCAAATGATAGTCAATGCAAGAATTTGTTTGAGCTGGGATTGTAAAAGCAAGAGTTTTACTACTGTTCTTACTTACATGTTCTTCAAAATGTTACTTCTTACATAGCTATTAAGCAGTTATTCTACAAATCTCCAAATTGAATCATAAATAATATTAAATTAAACAATGTGAGGTCCAAATGTATGATTACGATGCCATATAGTGTAGTGGGATTTTTGTAACTGTGTGATTGGTTTTAATTCAAACCACTCACTCCCATATATAAACTAAGGTTTTTGGCTTTTTATATTCCATGGTGGAGATGAGGGGCAATTTTGATTGTCTTTAAAGAGTGTTTGGATTTGGGATTTTAGTTTAGATTTAAGTTTTGCATTTTCTAATTTCCCTTTCTTTCTAGCTTTTTCCAATTTTTATTTTTTTTTGATTTTGCTTTTTTATTCATTTTTATGGTAAAACAATAGTTTCCTCCTCCTTTGACTTTAGAGCAACACTTGATGCACTTGCTTGATATTATGTGGTTGCAGTTGAATAATCAAACTTAGTTGATAGCAATATTTATGGCATATGGTACAACTCCTTCTGTTTTTTGTTGTCAATTTTCGCATCTGGACAAAGTTCTTCTGTGAGAATCCTAAGGATGATATATATCATTGGTTTGATCACTTCATGGTGATTGCCATATATCATTCTTGGAATAATGCTCGACATTTGCATGAGTTTCCCATGTGTCTCCAAGGGATGGTGTTGCAATGGTGCAATGGTTTAAATGTAGCCACTCGTGAGGATTGGAGTAATTTCCTAAATATATTCAAACACACATTTGGATATGCCAATGATTGTGATAATGCCTTTTAATAATTGCATCGTCTTTATCAAGGGCTATTTGAGTTAATGATGCAATTTGGCATTCGTTTTCAAAACTTCTTGCTTCGTATGGAGCCAAATTTGTTGAAGTGGATCAAACTGGGAATTGTGGCTAGCACTTTGTTAAGATTTGTTAGGACTTATGCATGCACTAACTCTAGCCACCCTTAACAATACCCTTCGTTTGGCATAATGTTATGAGATGTCACCTTTTCCACACTTCCTATAAGAGATGGTTCAGTTCCAATAGAGGTTAATGTTACTATTGCCCAAGTTCAAGGACAAAAACAAAGACGTGGCTGTGGCCATGGCTATAATGTCCATTGCTAGGCATATGATGAAGTTAGTTACACTTATTAGCGTTATTGGCATTTTCTAGATTAGCGACCTCCATTTTCTAGATCGAGACCTTGGCGTCAACAACATCCTATTGGTGTTATTGTAGTGGAAGGTCTAGACAATGAGATGTATTTGGGAAACAAGGAATTGCCCAAGTGACAAAGAGATCTTGTGCAAATAAGTTAGTGACCCCTTTCTCTTTTTTTCGGGAGTATCATCAAGGGGTTCACTTGACACTAGTTTATCTAGTGTTTACTTTCCAAGCTTATTTTTATAACAAGAGTTCTTTTATTTTTCTATCTGTGTTAGTTGATACATACTCAAGTTTATCTTCTATTACTTAGCTTGTTACCAAACGTTGCCATCTATATTTACATTGTGCGGCAGAATTAATTTTTATTCTTTATGGCAATGGTTGTATATATGCATGTGCACAAGATGGGGTGAACCTAGTTGTGTGTGTGGGTGATCTCGAGCTTCACTTGTAGTCATTGCGGGTGGTGACAAGTTAAGCTTTTGACTTTATCCTTTATATAGATCGATTGTAGCACAATCATGTTAAATGTGACTTTGAAGTTTTTCCCCCTTGTCTCATACTTTTTTATATTTTTTTCATTCCTTTCACTTTTGTACCTTTTTGTCCCTTTGCTTCTACCTCTGCTTCCATCACTTTTGTCTTCCTATGTTGCGAATGTGACTTCGGGTATCGAAAGTTACCTGTCGACCAGTCCTTACGGACACTCTTACCTTACTGCCACGATGGCAGGAGGTCGGTACTGCTAGTTCCCTTTATTAGCCCCTCTTGTTCAAGTGTTAGTAAACTGGACTTTGCATCTGTACTTGGCCGGATGAGCATAAGGAAGGAATTCCTAAGTGTCTATTTAGCTGAGCATACTTGGCTCAGTTTGTTAGTTCTCTTTTGCTCTGTCTTGCACTGGCTTGACAAGAACCTTCGCGTATTGAGATTGGTCCCTCAATATCGCTACATGATAGCTTACCGTGTCTACCAA
>NW_003314330.1:689359-692958 GCF_000143415.4 Selaginella moellendorffii | reverse complement strand
GGGTTCCAAATGTATAGTAGGGATAGTGGGTAGGTTGGGCATGGCCGACCAACTTGAGGCATAGTCTAGCTCCTGCTTGCGTGCCTGTCCTTGTTCTGCGTCCGGCTTGGGTCTAAGCTTGGGTCTAAGCCCAAGTTCCATTCCATGCTAGCTGGTGGAGTACCCATATCCTCATGTTAGGCCACTGGTATGCCGAAGTAGCGCCAGACTCCGTTTGGCTCCGTTTTGTGTGCTGGTCCTGGCATTGGGATGCTGGTTACTCTAGGACTGTTCCAAGTCGCTCCGGGCTCTTGTCCCTTCGCTCCTTGGGCTTTATGCTCGGGAGTTGCTCCGTGGTTCGGTTTCGTCACTCCTTGGCTCCATGTTTGGGAGTTTGGCACCGTTCCTTCGTTTAGTGGCCCAAGGCCCTGAACCTCAGGTTCCTATGGACACGTGGCACCTGTCACGTGGCACAAAGATGGTGTTATCCTATGGTAAATCACCATTGGATAAAGGGTCAAAACCATGTGCGCTACATTTGGTATCAGAGGATGAGTCTCAGCGAGTACTATACAATGAGATTGGGCAACTAGTCTCGTTACATACGCAGAGATGAATACGATGATCCGTGTGGGTACACGTTTGGGTGCAAAGGCTTCGCAATGGTTCCTTGGGTATGGATTTTGGTTACCTTATTGTACCATATTCTGTGAGCTTGAGCTTGTGCTCACAAGAGGGATTGAGTTGTTCCGTTTACACGAGTTTACGCTTGGGTTCATGAGTGAGGCACATTAGCAACTCGAGGTTACACTTTGAGTTGGCAGGATTAATGTTAGCCTATCGGTGGTTCCATAAGTTATTCCATGTACCGTGGGTGAAAATAAACCTTCCCTGAGTTTGCTATAAGTGGCAAATAGGCTGGTCCGTAGCTGTTTAGCACGGCACTAGTAGATCCTACTTAGGCATGATTACAAGTGGATCAATTAAGACTGTAGGGATTAGTCTATTGATTCAAGTAGTCATTGCCGTGCTCTCTCATAAACTTCTCTTGGTTTGGACTGAAGGTAGTGCGAAAGCAAGCTTGAGGTGTAGTCAAAGATGAGACCGAAAAGAGAGTCATCAGGGACGAAGGATCAAACACGTAAATCATTTTCTCTTCTTGAAGAAATGATTCGCAATGAGGTGTTGACTCATTGCTCGTATTCACATTATGCAATCAAAAGTCCCTATCTTGATGCATGTTGATTATGATGGTTTTACAAGTGGTGAGTCATGGAATGGATAGTGGTGAAGCACTATA
Organism: Selaginella moellendorffii; assembly: GCF_000143415.4. Classification (NCBI taxonomy): domain Eukaryota; kingdom Viridiplantae; phylum Streptophyta; class Lycopodiopsida; order Selaginellales; family Selaginellaceae; genus Selaginella; species Selaginella moellendorffii. Next base: position 691,679 of record NW_003314330.1, on the reverse strand, counting down.
CCATTTTGTCTAGACTTGCAATTGGAAGACTTAGGTTGCAATGCTCAATTCTTTTCCGGGGAACCTTGCTATTGCTCCTTGAGTGGCTTGGTGTTGGATTAGTTTTGAGTTTGGTCAGAAAAAGAGTGGCATGAGCTTGTCCGTGTTGTGAACAAAAGTTAGTGGTTTTGGGTGTTGTAAATCACTATCGGTGGAGTGTGGCATTTATGTTACTTTTTGTCAAATCGAGTTGACACTTGATACTCACATAAACTTTTGTAATAATGACATTGGCATTGCTCATTGTGTTACTCAACTTATGATCAAATCATTGTGATACTTATGTCATATCCATGTGATAATGAGCAATGTGTTTACGAAGTTGCTTGGTTAAACGATGATCAACCCCAAAGTGGTTGATGGAGAAGCTAGTCTACTTGCAAGTAGTAGCATTATAGTAGCTTTGACGGGATTCTCGATAGTGGTCCATTATGTTAAGTTTAAGTTGGTATGTTGTTCCTTTGAGAGTTGGCCCATAAAGTGTTAGAAAGGGTTATAGCATTCACTTGCTATGCCTTGTCGGTTATTCCATTAGCACTTGGAGTAGATTATTGGATGGAGAAGGTGTGTAGTTGAGGCATTGACATCGCTAACACCTATGTTAGTGAAAGTGGCATTGTTGTTCAAGTGATGAGGAATTTTTCCTTAGAGCTTGATTTTTCATGTCATTTTTCTTGTTAGTATTTTGGCTTCACATTGGATCTTGAAAGCGGTTGAAGAAGAGTGTTAGTGCAATGTGGATATCCGAAGATGTGGTCTTCGTGATCAAGCCTTGAGTGTTCATTTTGCATTTTTTTTTACGGATGTCGGTGTTAGATGTCGGATATATGGACAAAAAGATGTTCGATGCTTAAGCATATTATGGGTCTTGAGAATTTGTGTTGAGGTGAACCTATGTGAAGTTGTTGGTAGGAGGAAGTTGGTTGAGTTTTGAAAGTTTGTATTCCTAGATTGAGAATCATTCTTTCTCTAGGTTGGAAAATTTTTCCACAAATTTTCTTAGACTTTTCCAATGGTTAATCTGTTGGTCACTTTGCTCGAAAACCATTCCATTTTCGTAAGCCAGTACAAACTAGTGAAAGGGTTGGAGTTGACTTCGGTTGGCTTGGACCTTAGTAGGTAGTTTGTATGATGCAGCCCGAAAGGGATGCTAACTTTTGGGGCTAAGGCAATTGAGTTAGATAGAGTCTAGAGTTGGTGTAGAAAAGTGGCTGTTGCACTTCTCTAGAAAGGTGACCCTTGTGCCTTTCTTTTGTGGCATTATGCTTGGTGGCAGGTTGCACCTTGCATTTTGTTTAGACTCTATGAGAGTAGTGAGCTCTCACTGATCTTGACTTGGTCTTGGTGGCCCTACGCCTTGGCTAAGGATGGTGATGTTCAACTTAGTTGTGTGAGTTTGAGATGTTGGTACCTGTACTATAGCTTTGTCTATAAGGAGGTTGTGTACCGATATGAGTCTATCTTATGGTCTTCACTTGAGTTTCAACTTAGTGTTGATCATGTGTAGCTAGCCTTTTCAAGGCATGCTCAGAGCTATTGACTAAATGTGTTGGTGAGCTTATTACGGTTGAGTTGGATTCGAGTGGTCATTTAGTTTGTGCTTATCCACGAACCTTTATCTCGTACCTGGGGTATTGTAGCGCACGTGGTTTTGACCCTTTATCCTATGGTAATTTACCATAGGATAACACCACGAAGCGGAACCTAAACCCTCTTTGTGCCACGTGACAGATGCCACATATCACATGCCACGTGTCCATAGGAACCTGAGGTTCAGGGCCTTGGGCCACTGAACGAAGGAACGGTGCCAAACTCCCAAGCGTGGAGCCAAGGAGTGACGGAACCGGACCACAGAGCAACTCCCAAGCATAAAGCCCAAGGAGTGAAGGTACAGGAGCCCGGAGCGACTTGGAACAGTCCTGGAGCAACCAGCATCCCAATGCCAGGACCAGCACGCAAAACGGAGCCAAACGGAGTCTGGCGCTATTTCGGCATACCGGTGGCCTAACGTGAGGATATGGGTACTCCACCAACTAGCATGGAATGGAGCTTGGGCTTAAACCCAAGCCGGATGCAGAACAAGGACAGGCACGCAAGCGGGAGCTAAACTATGCCTCAGGTTGGTCGGCCATGCTCGACCTACCCACTATCCCTACTATACATTTGGAACCCCCCACAGCCCCCCCCCCTTGAGGAACACACGCTTTGGGCTTTCACCCCAAGCCTCCCTTAGTATTAGGAGTTAGTCTCTGGGACAAGCTCGAAACTTACTAAATATGGA
>NW_003314330.1:543705-688985 GCF_000143415.4 Selaginella moellendorffii | reverse complement strand
CTGATAACGGGCCCAGCAATACCGACCTCCTACCATCGTGGCAGTAAGGTAAGAGTGTCCGTAAGGACTAGCCGACAGGTAACTTTCGATACCCGAAGTCACATTCGCGACACTCTCCCCCCCTAGGGAAGATCGACGTCCTCGTCGATGCATACTCGAGTCTAGAATACCGCCAAGGAAACAACTCCAGAAAAAGTTCACGGTATTCACACTATGTGAGAAATGCACCAACTTAAATGAGTTAGGGGTAACCTCTTTGTCTAACGCAGATGCACTACTAGCTCAGACACCTTCTGGCCGTTGCCGACAAGGAAATGACCAACGGAGTCAGCCACCCTTGCTGCTCTGGGAGTCACCCAGCTTACAAAAGTGTGATATGCCCCTGCCCGCAGGAACATAGAGAGAGAAGCCAGAGGCCCCAACCCTCCTAAGCAAAGAAACCAAACCCGTCGGTAAGGTTTAGATAGACTACTGTAAACAGGCAGTTAGAGTTGTTTACACGGTCACGCCCTTTTAACGGAATAAGGAACATCGACAAAGAGGCGGGTTATGTGACCAGTCGACAGTAGCTACCCCATGACTAGAGATTTCAACATGCACACGAAGTGCCGAAGCCAGTCTGCCTTTACTGGCCCAAACTCAAAGATCAATAGATGGACAATATCAAAGTCATAAACAATGATATCTTAGAGACTTAAGTACCAATAATTAAAGTTTAGATTAGAACACAATAGTATTCTAAGTAATTTATCATCCGATAAACCAGTATAATAGTATAGGAACCACCAAGATCATCATAATTGGTAAACATAGGATTCACCATCAAACAAAATTCAATAGCAAGGATATCATCAAGTAAACTCAATGATAAAACTTAACTACTGAAGATAGCAGACAGTAAGCCAAACAACTTACCAAAGAAAACTCAAAGAACACAAAGTATCATTGACTGACAAGCAAAATGCTCGCGAATGTATCACCCAAAGGAAATAACATCCAAATCTATCAAAACTAACTCGAGCAACAATCAACAGAAGAGAATGAATGTGGTAAGACCAACAAACACTCATTCCTGCTAACTATCACAAAAGCCAATCTGAATAGATCCCAACCAACAATACCAAGGAACTCAAGTTGCCTAAGCAAGTGTCAGCAACATCCTACTGATGTCTCAAACCCAAGAGACCAATCCAGAGCAAACCACAAAGAACATGTGGTATTGCGAAAAGCCAAAAGCCATCAAAAAGAACAACTAACTATCATAAAAGATCATTAATCATCCTATCAATAAAGAAATGCATAATCATCATTGAAGAAAGAATCTACCATCCCGAAGAACAGCAAATCATTCTATACCAACAATAATCAAGCAAAACCCTTGACAAGGATAATCAACTATCTTAGATGATAGTCAATCATCGCCAATGATTGCTAGACGCAAATACTAACATCAATATCGAAGCTAACAAGCCAAAATGTTTTCCCCAACAACTTCTAACAAATGGAATAATGAGCATAAAACTCAAAGAACCAAAAGTTCGAAGAAGTCTATAGCTAAGTCTTGCTTAACAATGATCACAAGTCTCGCATGAACTAACTTCAATGCGAAAGAAGAAATCATGGTACAACCCACAATATTCTCCTCAACACATCCATAAGCTAAACTTCATAATGCCAAAGCTAATGAAGAGCATGTTTGCATCAATCCAAAAGCTAAGCATAACGAAGCTATACTCAATAAGTGATCACCAAACGATCCTACATGAATCCATCTATAGCAAGATGTAACTCACTTCATAACAAGCACAAGAAGAATCATCAATGATCGATATATTCGAACTCAAACCCAATAAGGATTCAAACTTTCCAATATCGATCATTAACTCTTCCACTTGTAGAGTTAGCATAGTCCACGACTGAATCACTTTTCAAGGAAAAGCCAAAGCTTAACCTCTACTAAATAATCTCGTCTAGAACACAACTAACTCAAACGTGCCACTCAGTTCATTTGAACGTCAATACAGTTGCTAACTAGCAAATGCACGAATGCTAATAACACAAAGCTACAACCAAATCATCAACACTATCTCTATTGAGACTAATGAAACTCAATATCAATCATAAAGATAGACATTTCATCTCACTTGAATTTCAACCTCAATAATGTCAACGACAAAGCATCACTTCAATGCCATCAACAACAGAACAAAGCTAGAAGAAAGCACGAGTGTATCACCACTCAAAGCTCTTCAACAACCAAGCTAACCAAGATCGAAGATACTTTAGTTAATATCCGAGACCAATCCTTTAGCAAAACTCAGTTACAGATAACACTTCCTCAAGGAGTGAATCACCACATCCAAAACTCAATGAAATCCAACACTATGAACTAAACGCAACCAAATGATATCAACAGAGGTAGAGTCGACATGCCAACATGGAAAACCCATGTAAGTCTAACAACACGATCCTCTGCAACCCCATCTGGTAAAGCAAGCCCATCACTGCTAAATCATCATCGAGTGAAGCAAGTGTCAAAAGTCCTTGACAAAGTCTACAAGTAATCACCAGTCGCAAAGCAACTAACAATCACCCTTCAACTTGCCTTCACAAGATCTAAACACTAAACTTGCGCCATTGAGTTATATACTTGGCCAACATGAACGTAATATCCCAGGCACGAGATAAAGGTTCGTGGACAAGCACAAACTAAATGACCACTCGAATTCAACTCAACTGTAATAAGCTCACCAACATGTCTAGTCAATAGCTCTGAATATGCCTTGAAGAGGCTAACTATGCATGATCAACACTCAGCTGAAACTAAAGTGAAGACCATGAGATGGATCCATATCGGTACACAACCTCCTTATAGACAAAGCTACAGTACAGGTACCAACATCTTAAACTCAAACAACTAAGTTGAACATCACCATCCTCAGCCAAGGCACAAGGCCACCAAGACCAAGTCAAGATCAGTGAGAGCTCACTACTCTCATAGAGTCTAACGAAATGCAAAGTGCAACCTGCCACCAAGCATAACGCTACAAAAGAAAGGCACAAGGGTCACCTTTCTAGAAAAGTGCAATGGCCACTTTTCTATACAACTCTAGACTCTATCCAACTCAATTGCCTTAGCCCCAAAAGTTAGCATCCCTCTCGGGCTGCATCATACAAACTACCTACTAAAGTCTAAGCCAACCGAAATCAACTCCAACCCTTTCACTAGTTTGTACTGGCTTACGAAAACGGAATGGTTTTCGGACAAAGTGATAACAGATCAGCCATTGGAAAAGTCTAAGAAAATTTGTGGAAAATTTTCCATCCTAGAGAAAGATAGCTCTCAGTCCAGGAATGCAAACTTTCAAGACTCAACCAACTTCTTCCTACTAACAACTTCACATAGGCTCACCTCAACACAAATTCTTATGACCCATAGTATGCTTAAGCCTCGCACATCTTTTTGCCCATTCTTTCGACATTTAACTCCGACATCCGCAAATGCAAAATGAACATCTAAAGCTTGATCATGGAGACTATATCTTCGGATATTCATATTGCACTAACACTCTTCTTCAACCACCTTCAAGATCTAATGTGAAGCTAAAACATTAACAAGAAAAATGACATGGAAAATCAAGCTCTAAGGAAAATTCCTCATAACTCGAAGTAACAATGCCACTTCCACTAACACAAGTGCTAGTGATGTTAATGCCCCAACTACACATCTTCTCCATCCAACAATCTACTCCAAGTGCTAACGGATCAACCGATGAGCTATAGCAAATGAATGCTACAACCCTTTTTCCAACACCTTATGAGCAAACCCTCAAGGAAACAAGGAACAAGGAACCAACTTAAGCTTAGCATAATGAACCACCATTGAGAATCTAGTCAAAGCTACTACAATGCTACTTCATGCAAGTAGACTAGCTTCTCCATCAACCACTTTGGGGTTGATCATCGCTTAACCAAGCAACTTCGTAAACACATTGCTCATTATCACATGGATATGATATGAAAATCACAATGATTTGATCACCAATTGAGCAACACCACCAGTAATGTCTATGTCATTACTTCAAAGGTTTATGTGAGTATCAAGTGCAAACTCGATTCGACAAAATGCAATATAAATGCCACACTCCACCGATAGAGATTTACAACACTCAGCACCACTAACTTTTGTTCACAACATAGACAAACTCATGCCACTCTCTTTTTTGACCAAACTCAACACTAATCCAACACCAGCTACTCAAGGAGCAATAGCAAGCTTCCTCGGAAAAGAATTGAGCATTGCAACCCCAGTCTTCCATAGCAAGCCTAGACAAGATGGTATAACGTTTCACCGCTATCCATCCCACAACTCACCATTTGTAAGACCATCATCTCCAATATGCATCAAGGTAGGGACTCTTGATTGCATAATATGAACACGAGCAATGAGTCACACCTCGTTGCAAATCATCTCTCCAAAAGAGAAGATGATTTACGTGTTTGATCCTTCGTCCCCGATGACTCTCTTTTCGGTCTCATCTTTGACCAAACCTCAAGCTTACTTTCGCACTGCCTTCAGTCCAATCCAAGAAAAGTTTATGAGAGAGCACGGCAATGATTACTTGAACCAATAGACTAATCCCTACAGTCTTGACTGATCCACTTGTAACCATGCCTAGGAAGGATCCACTAATGCCATGCTAAATAGCTATGGACCAGCCTATTTGCCACTCATAGCAAACCTAGGGCAGGTTTACTTTCACCCATGGTACATGGAACAACTTATGGAACCACCGATAGGCTAACATTAATCCTGCCAACTCAAAGTGTAACCTTGAGTTGCTAATGTGCCTCACTCACGAGTCCAAGCGTAAACTCGTGCTAACGGAGCATCTCAAATCCATCCTATGAGCCCAAGAGCAAGCTCACATTATTACGGTACAAAAGGTAACCAAAACCATACCCAAGGAAAGAATGTGAACCCTTTGCACCAAAACGTGTACCCACTCGGATCATCGTTTTTATCTCTGCGTATGCAACAAGACTAGTTGCCCAATCTCATTGAATAATACTCGCTGAGACTCATCCTCTGATACCAAATGTAGCGCACGTGGTTTTGACCCTTTATCCTATGGTAATTTACCATAGGATAACACCACGAAGCGGAACCTAAACCCTCTTTGTGCCACGTGACAGATGCCACATGTCACATGCCACGTGTCCATGCCACGTGTTCATAGGAACTTGAGGTTCAGGGCCTTGGGCCACTGAACGAAGGAACGGTGCCAAACTCCCAAGCGTGGAGCCAAGGAGTGACGGAACCGGACCACGGAGCAACTCCCAAGCATAAAGCCCAAGGAGTGAAGGTACAGGAGCCCGGAGCGACTTGGAACAGTCCTGGAGCAACCAGCATCCCAATGCCAGGACCAGCACGCAAAACGGAGCCAAACGGAGTCTGGCGCTATTTCGGCATACCGGTGGCCTAATGTGAGGATATGGGTACTCCACCAACTAGCATGGAATGGAGCTTGGGCTTAGACCCAAGCCGGACGCAGAACAAGGACAGGCACGCAAGCGGGAGCTAAACTATGCCTCAGGTTGGTCGGCCATGCCCGACCTACCCACTATCCCTACTATACATTTGGAACCCCCCACAGCCCCCCCCTTGAGGAACACACGCTTTGGGCTTTCACCCCAAGCCTCCCTTAGTATCAGGAGTTAGTCTCTGGAACAAGCTCGAAACTTACTAAATATGGAATGTCCCTAGATTGTGAATTTGGACACGGGACGAACACCATTGTGTTCAGAACGATCTCTACATTCCGTAGATATGCCAAATGAGCAAATCTGGACACTTTCCATAAATAGCATTTGGGACCGAAATGAGACCAACACAAAGGGCATGATAGCGAGGGTATTTGGCAGACACGGTAAGCTATCATCTTGCGATATTGAGGGACCAAGCTCAATATCACGGGGGTTCCCAACACTAGCAAGTGCAAGTCAACGAATGAGTTTCTCTAACCAGGTCAAGTATGCTTGACTAAATAGACACTTAGGAATTCCTTCCTTATGCTCATCTGGTCAAGTGCACACGCGAAGACCAGTTTCTCAACTAACTTAGGCGGAGACTGATAACAGGCCCAGCAATACCGACCTCCTACCATCGTGGCAGTAAGGTAAGAGTGTCCGTAAGGACTAGCCGACAGGTAACTTTCGATACCCGAAGTCACATTCGCGACACTCTCCCCCCCTAGAGAAGATCGACGTCCTTGTCGATGCATACTCGAGTCTAGAATACTGCCAAGGAAACAACTCCAGAAAAAGTTCACGGTATTCACACTATGTGAGAAATGCACCAACTTAAATGAGTTAGGGGTAACCTCTTTGTCTAACGCAGATGCGCTACTAGCTCAGACACCTTCCGGCCGTCGCCGACAAGGAAATGACCAACGGAGTCAGCCACCCTTACTGCTCTGGGAGTCACCCAGCTTACAAAAGTGTGATATGCCCCTGCCCGCAGGAACATAGAGAGAGAAGCCAGAGGCCCCAACCCTCCTAAGCAAAGAAACCAAACCCGTCGGTAAGGTTTAGATAGACTACTGTAAACAGGCAGTTAGAGTTGTTTACACGGTCACGCCCTTTTAACGGAATAAGGAACATCGACAAAGAGGCGGGTTATGTGACCAGTCGACAGTAGCTACCCCATGACTAGAGATTTCAACATGCACACGAAGTGCCGAAGCCAGTCTGCCTTTACTGGCCCAAACTCAAAGATCAATAGATGGACAATATCAAAGTCATAAACAATGATATCTTAGAGACTTAAGTACCAATAATTAAAGTTTAGATTAGAACACAATAGTATTCTAAGTAATTTATCATCCGATAAACCAGTATAACAGTATAGGAACCACCAAGATCATCATAATTGGTAAACATAGGATTCACCATCAAACAAAATTCAATAGCAAGGATATCATCAAGTAAACTCAATGATAAAACTTAACTACTGAAGATAGCAGACAGTAAGCCAAACAACTTACCAAAGAAAACTCAAAGAACACAAAGTATCATTGACTGACAAGCAAAATGCTCGCGAATGTATCACCCAAAGGAAATAACATCCAAATCTATCAAAACTAACTCGAGCAACAATCAACAGAAGAGAATGAATGTGGTAAGACCAACAAACACTCATTCCTGCTAACTATCACAAAAGCCAATCTGAATAGATCCCAACCAACAATACCAAGGAACTCAAGTTGCCTAAGCAAGTGTCAGCAACATCCTACTGATGTCTCAAACCCAAGAAACCAATCCAGAGCAAACCACAAAGAACATGTGGTATTGCGAAAAGCCAAAAGCCATCAAAGAGAACAACTAACTATCATAAAAGATCATTAATCATCCTATCAATAAAGAAATGCATAATCATCATTGAAGAAAGAATCTACCATCCCGAAGAACAGTAAATCATTCTATACCAACAATAATCAAGCAAAACCCTTGACAAGGATAATCAACTATCTTAGATGATAGTCAATCATCGCCAATGATTGCTAGACGCAAATACTAACATCAATATCGAAGCTAACAAGCCAAAATGTTTTCCCCAACAACTTTTAACAAATGGAATAATGGGCATAAAACTCAAAGAACCAAAAGCTCGAAGAAGTCTAAAGCTAAGTCTTGCTTAACAAGGATCCCAAGTTTCGCATGAACTAACTTCAATGGGAAAGAAGAAATCATGGTCCAACCCCCAATTTTTTCCTCAACACATCCCTAAGCTAAACTTCATAATGCCAAAGCTAATGAAGGGCATGTTTGCCTCAATCCAAAAGCTAAGCATAAGGAAGCTTTACTCAACAAGTGATCCCCAAAGTTAGGCCCCCCCCCCCCCCCCCCCTTGAGGAACACACACTTTGGGCTTTCACCCCAAGCCTCCCTTAGTATCAGGAGTTAGTCTCTGGAACAAGCTCGAAACTTACTAAATATGGAATGTCCCTAGATTGTGAATTTGGACACGGGACGAACACCATTGTGTTTAGAACGATCTCTACATTCCGTAGATATGCCAAATGAGCAAATCTGGACACTTTCCATAAATAGCATTTGGGACCGAAATGAGACCAACACAAAGGGCATGATAGCGAGGGTGTTTGGCAGACACGGTAAGCTATCATCTTGCAATATTGAGGGACCAAGCTCAATATCACGGGGGTTCCCAACACTAGCAAGTGCAAGTTAACGAATGAGTTTCTCTAACCAGGTCAAGTATGCTTGACTAAATAGACACTTAGGAATTCCTTCCTTATGCTCATCTGGTCAAGTGCACACGCGAAGACTAGTTTCTCAACTAGCTTAGGCGGAGACTGATAACGGGCCCAGCAATACCGACCTCCTACCATCGTGGCAGTAAGGTAAGAGTGTCCGTAAGGACTAGCCGACAGGTAACTTTCGATACCCGAAGTCACATTCGCGACAGGTATTACGTTCATGTTGAATAAGTATATGACTTGATGACAAGAGTTAGTGTTTGAGTCTTGTGAAGGCAAATTGAAGAGTGATTATTGGTTGCCTTGCGACTAATGGTTGCTTATAGACTTCGTCGAGGACCTCTGATACTTGCTTCGCTCGATGATGATTTAACAGTGATGGGCTTGCTTTACCGGATGGTGTTGCGGAGGATTGTGTCATTAAACTTACAGGGTTTTCCATGTTGGCATGTCGACTCTACCTCTGTTGATATCATTTGGTTGCGTTTAGTTCATAGTGTTGGATTTCATGGAATCTTGGATGTGGTGTTTCACTCCTTGAGGAAGTGTTATCTGTAACTGAGTATTGTTGGAGGATTGGTCTCGGATACTAACTAAAGTATCTTCGACTTTGGTTAGCTTAGTTGTTGGAGAGCTTTGAGTGGTGATTCACTCGTGTTTTTTTTTTCTAGCTTTGTTCTAGTGTTGATGGCATTGAAGTGATGCCTTATCGTTGACATTGTTGATGTTGAGATTTTAGTGAAATGAGATGTCTCTCCGCAAGATTGATGTCGAGTTTCATTAGTTTTGATAAAGATAGTGTTGATGATTTGGCTATAGCTTTGTGTTATTAGCATTCGTGCATTTGCTAGTTAGCAACTGTATTGACATTCAAATGAACTAAGTGGCAAGTTTGAGTTAGTTGTGTTCTAAACGAGATTATTTAGTAGGGGTTGAGCTTTGAGCTTTTCCTTGAAAAGTGGTTTAGTCATGGACTATGCTAACTCTACAAGTGGAAGAGTTAGTGATTGATATTTGAATGTTTGAATCCTTATTGGATTTGAGCTGGAATATATTAATCATTGATGATTTTTCTTGTGCTTGTTATGAAGTGAGTTACGTCTTGCTATAGATGGATTCATAAAGGATCGTTTGGTGATCACTTGTTACTTAGCTTTTGGATTGATGTAGATATGCTCTTCATTAACTTTGGCATTATGAAGTTTAGCTTATGGATGTGTTGAGGAAGATATTGTGGATTATACCATGATTTTTTCTTTAGCATTGACATTAGTTCATATAAGACTCGTAATCATTGTTAGACAAGACTTAGCTTTAGGCTTCTTCAAACTTTTGGTTCCTTGAGTTTCTATGTTTGTGGTCCATTTGTTAGAAGTTGTTGGGGAAGGCATTTTTGGCTCATTAGCTCCAATATTGAAGTTGGCTTTTGCATCTAGCAATCATTGGAAATGATTGACTATCATTTCGGATAGTTGATTATCCTTATCAAAGATTTTGCTTAGTTGTTGTTAGTGGTGAATGATCTGCTGTTCTTCGGATAGTGGATTATTCCTTCAATGATCATTATGCATCTTTTTGTTAATAGGATGATTGATGATCTTTCATGATGGTTAGTGTTCTCTTTGATAACTTTTGGCTTTTCGCAATACCACATGTTCTTTGTGGTTTGCTCTAGATTGGTCTTTTGGGTTTGAGACATCAGTAGGATGTTGTTGACACTTGTTTAGGCAACTTGAGTTCCTTGGTGTTGTTGGCTGGGATCTATTCGGATTAGCTAGCTTGATAGTTGGCATAAATAAGTGTTTGTTGGTCTTGCCACATTCATTCTGTTTTGTTGATTGTTACTCGAGTTAGTTCTGATAGATTGGGATGTTATTTCCTTTAGGTGATACATTCGCGAGCATTTTGCTTGCCAGTTAATGATACTTTGTGTTCTTTGAGTTATCTTTCGTAAGTTGTTTAGCATTCTGTCTACAATCTTTAATAGTTAAACTTTATCATTGAGTTTACTTGATGATATACTTGCTATTGACTTTTGTTTGATGGTGAATCCTATGTTTACCACTTATGATGATCTTGGTGGTTCTTATACTCTACTACTGGTTTATCGGATGATTAAGGAAGAAGTATCCAACAGCAGTTGCAAAGGCGTTAGCAATTCCACCCAACGAGTCAAGTAGTCAGAAGCAATAATACCATACTCATTGCCAGCAGTCGACCGTGGAAAAGGTCCCATAAGATCAAATGCCACCAACTCAAATAGATGGGAAATTGCAATTAACTCCAACTGTCCTTCCGTAACACAAGGGGGAGTATTACGCTTGGCACCAAACGCAACTATGCACATACCAAATAACATCACGTCGTTGTAAGCCACAAATTTTTCCTTTCCCATTTGCCAGCTTACCTCATTTATCCGTCCAACACTGCCTCGGCTTTTGTTAAGTTCCCTCGCCAAGGTTCTCGCCTATGGTACCAGCTCCTACTTGGTCCTACTTGGTTTCAGCTACTCACTGCACGAGCAATGGAGCATTATCCATCCATCCACGGATTCCCAAATCTCTTCTAATCCCCCTCCCCGGGTTAGATTGGACTTAAGGTTTGGCTACACTCCCCGCAGGCACAAGCAGCCAAGCACACCAAGCCTCCAGGTTCTTAACACCCCTTGGTACCACAAGACTTGATCATAGGACCCTCTAAATCCCAAGTCTTGGGTGCAACACTTGCTTCGGGACACCGGGGCGAAACACTGTGGCATAACGGCCCAATATGGGTACCTCTACCCCCCCACTTCCATCCCGAAGGAAGGCCCAAGCCCCTAGGAAGGGCGAGGACCAATGAGCCGCATGGTACTCAAGTGGGGCACCACTCCACATGAGTCGGGAGCACCACAGTTGGTTTCCCTTTCAGGAGTGGGAGATGCTCTTGAGCACTTCCTGGGGTGGCCCCTTCAGCACCACCCAAGTCCCTGCTCACTCCCACCCAAGGCCCCTCGGCCCCAATCTCAACCTCAAGTCAGTTTGGAAGCACCACTGAAGAGTTCCTAGACCTCACTATCCTATACTTTTGGAACCCCCCCCCCCCCCCCCCCCGGGAGACGCACGCTTTGGGCTTTCACCCCTTGACCCGTATTAGTACTTGGACTCAGTCTCGGACTCAGTCTCGGACTCGATCTCGGACTCGATCTCGGACTCGATCTCGGACTCGATCTCGGACCCAACTTTGGACTCGGTCTCGGACTCGATCTCAGACCCAATCTCGGACTCGACTTCGGACTCGACCTCAGACTCGGTCTCGGACCCGATTTGGATCTCGGACTCTGTCCCAAACTCGTCTCAAACTCGGTCTCGAACTTGGTCTCCAATTCGGCCTCGGACTCGATCCCGGACTCTATCTCAAACTCGGTCTCAGAGTCGGTCTTGGACTCGATCTTCGACTCGGTCCCATCCGATGAACTTTTTGTCATTTTGGTCATGCTTTCGGGGATCCTTTAGCCTACGACACCTTGGAGAGTTAGTTCTTTACAACTCCACCACCCATAGAAGAAGTTTGATGCCCATATCGAACGTCTCTTTTTTATCCTACGACTTGTTGACCATGTCTCCGGGGGCATCCCCCCACTTAGTAATGTGCCTAAGTTAGCCTCCCCGGCGAAGAGCCCATGACAACGGAATATAGGTGTCTTTATACTCCTCACCTCACCACACTCTAGTATGGGGTTGGGACTTGAACCCAACCTTGCTTTACTAGGGAGTTGGGACTCGAACCCAACCTCCGTAGAATACGTCTACGGATTCGACATCCCCACAGGGAGTCGGGCATAGTTCCCTACACCTGGTCGATCTAGCTAACCCATGCTAATTAACTTACCTTCAACGTGCCTTCGGGTCCCAACATATGCCATTGCTCAACTTCAGGAATTGATACTTTAATTGAACTTTGCATAAGTACATAGAGTTCTACTTTGCAGAAATTCCTCCACTAAATCTCACGCGTTCGCTAGGTTCTCCTTTGGTTCCCATGTTGTTTCGCAGTGTGGAAATCCTTTCCACTTCACATGGAACTCTCTCACCTCGCATGTTTGTCGCTTGCTCTTGCGTGCATTGAGGATAGCCTCGACTTTGTATTCCTCTTCCCCTTGGATAACCTCAGGTAAAGGTCTTACTTGGTCCTTGCGAAGCGGATCCTCAAAATACGGCTTGAGTAAGTTCACGTGGAACACATGGTGCATCTTCCCCATCTCTCAAGGAAGTCAAAGATGGTAAGCCACTTTACCGATTCGAGCATCAATCTCATAAGGCCCTACAAACCTGCTCAAGGAACTCAAGATCAATTTATTTAGGAATACATGCATTTTTACCTTTGGGTCAACTTCCAGCTGATCCCACTTGGTAGCCTGAGGTTCTTGGTGTTCAGCCACACCTTCTCCCCAGCTTGGAACTCTACATCCCGACACTTCTGTTTCGCGTACTTGATTTGCCTTTGTTAAGCCCGTTCCAAGGAATCCCTCACTAGATTCCAAATGTTGAGTCTTTCTGCCGTGAATGCTTCCACTGCGGGTAACTCTCCATGATACTTGGCCACGCCAAGTTCCACAGGACCTTCAATAGCTCGCCTATTGATGACTTCCCATGGACTCACCCCGATGCTCGAATGTGGTGAGTTATTATAACACATTTCCGCAAGTCCCAAATGACTTACCCAATCGGTCTAGTCTCTCGAGACATAGCATCGCAAATAATCCTCCAGTTGCCTATTCACCCTTTCCATTTGTCCGTCTGTCAAGAAATGTTTGTGCCATCAAACTTGACTTAATACCCATTATCTGTCCGTGGGTGATAGGCTGTGTTGAATTTCAACTTGGTGCGATATTGTTCCAGGAGTGTTCTCCAGAACCTACAAGTGAAGATCTTATCTCGATCTGAGATAATCTCTTCTGGCCTTCCTTGCACTCGAACCACTTGTTTGAAGAACAGCTTTGCCACACCTTCCGCATTCACTTTCGTTGTGGTGGGTATGAAATGTGCCATCTTCGAAAATCGATCCACCATCTCGAATATTGCATCGAACCCCTCGCTTAGGGGGAGTCCCGTGATGAAGTCCATTATAAGACATTTCCATAGACAATCTGGAATTGGGATGCTTTGTAACAAGCCCCCAATAGCCTTAGTCACGGCTTTGACCTGTTGACATGTTGGACATGTCTTTACATAGTCTTGGACGTCCTTAGCCATATCTGGCCAGTGGTACTTCCTCTTGAGTAAGCCTATTGTCTTGGGCACTCCACCGTGTCCCGCAAGAGGTCCGTCATGACACTCTTCTAAGACTACATTCCTTAGTTCCCCTTCTAGGACATATACCCTCATTTGCTTGTAATCTATGAGTCCGTTACGTTCCACATAACCCGTTTTCTTTTCCGTTGGTAGCTCACCTCTCTGGTGAGCTTCCCGTGCCTCTAGATTCCTCAGCAACACTTCTTGTGCTAGACCATCGTTCTCGTATACGGTCTGCACATCATCCCAAAAGGTTGTTGTCGCGCTGGATATCGCCAACTTCAAGCTCGCTTTTCGACTTAGCACATCTGCCATAATATTGCTCTTCCCAGGCTTGTACAAAATCTTGCAATCAAACTCTGCCAAAGCATTGGCCCACCGACCTTGTTTTCCCCTCAGGTCGGGTTGTGACAAGAAGTGTTTCGTTGCCACATTGTCCATGTAAACCTTGAAGTGCCTCTCAATGTAGTGTCGCCACTCCTTGAGCGCCTTGACCACCGCAAATAACTCCTTCCCATAAGCAAGCCACTTCCGTTGAGCCTTGTCCAACTTTTTCGAGAATAACGCTACTAGATGGTTGTCTTGCTTCAAAACTACGCCCAATGCAAAGTCTAAAGCATCCGTTTCTACCTCAAAGTCCTTACCAAAGTCTGGTAATGCCAACATGGGAGCCTTCCTCAACTTCCCCTTGAGGTGGACGAATGCCGCCTCGCATTCTGCTGTCCATACCATCTTCCCTTTTCCCGTTTGGTCCGTTAAGGGCAGGGTTACTCTCGAATAGTGTCTGATAAACTTTCGATATTAGTTGCATAGCCCCAAGAATGCCCTTAACTCGTGTACATTTGATGGTCGCTCGCAATCCTGGATCGTTTGGACCTTCTCAGGGTCCACCTTGAGCCTGTCTTTGCCCACCACATGCCCGAGAAACTTTACCTCTTGCTGAGGAAAGTCACATTTGCTCTCTTTAGCATATAGCTGGTGTTCCCTTAGTTTCTCAAACACCTTCGTCAAGTGTTTGGCATGCTCCTCTAGCGTTTCGCTATAGATCATGATGTCGTCAATATAAACGACCACAAAGTGATCCAGATAGGGTACAAAGATATGGTTCATCAATGCCGAAAACATTGCCGACACATTGCATAGCCTGAAGGGCATCACCAGAAACTCGAAACTCCCATACCTCGTTTGATAGGTTGTCTTCTTGACATCTTCCTCTGCTACCCTGATCTGGTAGTATCCTAACCTTAGGTCAATCCTCGAGAAGTATTTTGCCTTTCCCAACCTATCGAACAGATCCTTAATCCTTGGCAAAGGGTACTTGTTCTTCTTTGTATATTTGTTGAGCAACCGGTAGTCTATGCACATGCGCATAGATCCATCTTTCTTTTTCACAAATAGCACTAGCACTCCATTCGGCGACTTGCTCAACCTAACATACCCTTTGTCCACCAACTCCTCTAGTTGGCGCTTGAGCTCCGCGAGTTCTTTTTCATTCAAATGATAGGAGGGACGAACCACCACCTCAGCACCCTCGACCAACTCAATCTTATGTTCTATTGGTCGTGCAGGGGGCAACCCGCCGGTAGCTCCTCCGGCATGGTATCCTAGAATTGGTCCAACACCCGTTAGATCACTAAAGGTATTTCCTCCATTCTTATCTTTTTGTCATTCCTCACCAAGAGTAAGCACAAAAATGCAGCCTTGGTCCCTTTAGTGAGTTGTCCTCTCGTGGACACCAGGTTTAGGCACGAATTTTTGGCCTTGCATTGCCCTACCTTTAGATCTTGGGCTTCCACCCTGAATCTTTTTCCTTGGGCATTCGCTAGTACCACAAGGTTCCTACCTTGTCCATGCAGGGCTACCACGAATAGATTGAACCAATCCATCCCGAAGATCACGTCAAATCTCGCCATGTCCAACACGGTAAAATCCATGTCTACTTTCCAAGTCCCTACTTCGACTCTCGCTTGTCGAAGTACCTCATCGGTGCTTTGGCTACCTTGAACAAACTCTATAGTCCTTGGTTTGCCCTGCCACTGCACTATTAGTCCAGCTTGCTAGACTATGTTTGCAGCCACAAAATTATCCGAAGCACCCATGTCAATAAAGATTTTAACAAAGCTACCTCCGAGCTTCCCTCGAAGGGCTAGTAAATGTCGCAAACGACTCTCTACCAAAGTTGCTCGTGTAATGAGTAACTTTGAGCTAGGGACTAGATTACATACCTCAATTTGGACTTCACCCGACTTAATGGCCATATTGGCTCTGGCCTTCTTCGGGTAGGGACATTCCCTCAAAAAGTGTCCTGCTTCACCACAGTTGTAACATACGTTGTTTCCCACGCTGTTAAACCACTTGACCTTCTTATCTGTGGGTTTGTCTCTTTTTGCTTGACTCCCCCACGTACTTGCTCGCTGGCCACCGGATTTGCCTTTCCAGAACCCTGAGGACTCATTTTTAGAGAAACTCTTCTTGAATTTCCCTTTGCTATATGTTCCCCTTGGTTTAGCCCCTTTGCTAAATGTGGACCCCGACCCTGTCGTGTTCCCCTTTCGCAGGTTATCGTTAAAATGCACCTTGATAGCCGCATCCAACGCTTCTTTGTAATTGGTCGGGTTCCAATGCATCACCTCGCCGCGAGCCCAGGTTTGCAAGCCCGATATGAAGGTATGGAACGCATCCATATCCCCCATGTCCGTGACAAGTATCCTCTTTGCCAAAAACCCATTCACATTACTCCTGAATGGTTTCGGTCTACTTCAGCCTACTCAACTCGTCTCTTAGATGCAGAGTAGCATTCGAAAGAACGTAAGTCGTGCGGATCCTCGCCTTCATGGCCACCGGTCCTTCATTGGCCTCCGTCGTTCTCCACCAAGACTTGGCATTATCTGCCAAGTATGGTTTTGCACATGGGACCTTCTCCGAGCTCGGTAACAGCAATGCTCAAAAGTAGTCCTCCATATCATAAAACCAATCCTCCACCACCTTATAGTCATTCACTCCCTTGAAGACTGGTAGGGACTTTGGTTTGTACTTGGGAACTACCTGATGGACTGATTCCACTTTGGTCTGTTTAACCTTGTTTGGTTCTGCCTCAATCCCTACCGAAGGGTTTGCACCTTCTGCGCTGCCAGCATCCGCAGTCTTTCGCCTTTTCTTCCGCTTCTCGTCACGCTTTAGCTTGCGTACGAGAGTCTCCAGCAGGGCATTGGTCTGTGCCAATTGTCGTTCTAGAACATCCAATCAAGCCTTGGACGACCGCACCTCACCACCGGACTCTTGTTTGGAAGTTTCCTCACTGGAGTCCTCCTCATGCAAGGATTCTTCATCCATAGCCTCTTGTTCGACTGAAGGCTCCAGCTCTGGAGGAGGTTCCGTCTCCGCCTTGGTTTGTTTTTGCCCTGCCTTTGCCATCTCCCAGAAATCCGCCTCTATCCTTCGCTAGAACTAAGGAAAAGGCTCCGATACCAAATTGTAAGCCACAAATTTTTCCTTTCCCATTTGTTAGCTTACCTCGTCTATCTGTCCAACATTGCCTCGGTTTTTGCTAAGTTCCCTCGCCACAGTTCCCGCCTATGGTACCAGCTCCTACTTGGTCCTACTTGGTTTCAGCTACTCACTACACGAGCAACGGAGCATTAGCCATCCATCCACAGATTCCCAAATCTCTTCTAATCCCCCTCCCCGGGTTAGATTGGACTTAAGGTTTGGCTACACTCCCAGCAGGCACAAGCAGCCAAGCACACCAAGCCTCCAGGTTCTTAACACCCCTTGGTACCACAAGACTTGATCATAGGACCCTCTAAATCCCAAGTCTTGGGTGCAACACTTGCTTCGGGACACCGGGGCGAAACACTGTGGCATAACGGCCCAATATGGGTACCTCTACCCCCCCACTTCCATCCCGAAGGAAGGCCCAATCCCCTAGGAAGGGCGAGGATCAATGAGCCACATGGTACTCAAGTGAGGCACCACTCCACATGAGCCGGAAGCACCACAGTCGGTTTCCCTTTCGGGAGTGGGAGCTGCTCTTGAGCACTTCCTGGGGTGGCCCCTTCGGCACCACCCAAGTCCCTGCTCACTCCCACCCAAGTCTCAACCTCGGCCCCAGTCTCAACCTCAAGTCAGTTTGGAAGCACCACTGAAGAGTTCCTTCAAGACTGGTTCCTAGACCTCACTATCCCTACTATACTTTTGGAACCGCCTGCAGCCCCCCCCCCCCCCCCCCCCCCCCGGGAGACGCACGCTTTGGGCTTTCACCCCTTGACCTGTATTAGTACTCGGACTCGGACTCGATCTCGGACCCGACTTCAGACTCAGTCTCGGACTCGATCTCAGACCCGACTTCGGATTCGGTCTCGGACTCGATCTCAGACCCAACTTCGGATTCGGTCTCGGACTCGATCTCGGACTCGATCTCGGACTCAATCTTGGACTCGACTTTGGACTCGACCTCGGACTCGGTCTCGGACCCAATTTGGATCTCAGACTCTGTCTCGAACTCGTCTCGAACTCGGTCTCCGATTCGGCCTCGGACTTGATCCTGGACTCTATCTCGAACTCGGTCTCAAAGTCAGTCTTCGACTCGATCTTTGACTCGGTCCCATCCGATGAACTCTTTGTCATTTTGGTCATGCTTTTGGGGATCCTTTAGCCTACGACACCTTGGAGAGTTGGTTCCTTACAGTCGCATCTCCGGCTAATAGAAAGACCTGCGCAGCTTCTCAGTCACATGATGATGTCCCATATACCCACCTAGAACAGGAGAATCATGGTAGGCATGGAGAAACCGCAAAATAAAGACAGAAGGCACCACCAGCCATAAATGATCATCAGGATCCATCCTCACAAAATAAAGAAGGCCATCTTTAAGGCGATATTGAGAATGTAAATGTCGGAAAGGGAAATCATCAGCAAATGATCCAAGATTCTCAAATGCATCTCGAAGCTTTCAAATCCATGGCTCAATCTTTTGAGCTTTGTGAACCTCATCAAGAGAAGGTAGATCTTGCTCTGTGCTTTGTGGACACTAAACGTCAAGTACAACAACTGCCAACGACACAGAATCCTCGTTTAGAAAATCCACAGATTCTGGAACAATAGGCTCATCAGAAACATGAGAAGAGAGTGGAGAAGGAAGAGGAGCTCGAGAAAGGGCATCAGCATTAACCATAGAACTCCCTAGATGATGAACAACATCAAAATCATATATCTGAAGCTTCAAAGCCCACCGAGCAGTACGACCAACCAGGCTCTTCCGCTTCAATAATGAAGTAACGGCAGCATGGTCACTTTCAAGTAACGTCCGAGAACCATGTAGATATGCATGAAGTTTCTCAAAACCCCAAACTGCCGCTAAACACTCCTTCTCTATCGTGGAGTAGTTCACCTCTGTTGGTTGTAACGTATGGCTTATATATGCAATGGGATGATGCTGACCAAACACACTCGGGATTTCTTGCATTAACACACCTTCAAAACCAATATCAGAAGCATCCACGCGCAAAATAAAAGGTCAAGTGTAGTCAAGATATGCCAAAACCGGAGGAGTCGTCAATACCTCTTTAAGATCCACAAACACCCGCTCACAATCTGAAGACCAGATGAAAAATGACGTTGATAACTTCAGCAACGCTTGCAATGGTGCAATGCAATCAGAAAAATGATCCACAAAACGACCGAGATACTGCACCTTGCCTAGGAAGTACTGCATATCATTCACACACTTTAGAGTAGGGAACTTTAGAATGGCTACAAGTTTGTCAGGATCAACTTGCAAACCCTCACGAGAAATACGGTACCTAAGATAAGTTGTGTCCTTAGACCCAAACATGCACTTCGACTACTTCAGCTTTAAACCAACGTCCTGTAGCCAATCCAACACTTTACACACATAACGAATGTGCTCCTCCCATGTCCCTCAGAGTGAATCAAGACATCATCAATGAAGTCAGCAATCACCTCTAGCATATCACAAAGAACCTAGTCCATCATCCGCTGGAAAGTTGCTGGAGCATTGTTCAAACCAAAAGGCATCACCAAGAACTCGTACAAACCAAACGGTGTACGAAAAGCAGTCTTAGGAATATCTTCTTCAGCCATTGGTACTTGCCAGTACCCAGAAGCAAGATCTAGCTTCGTGAACCAACGACTTCGCCCCAGACAATCCAAGAGATCAGCAGTGTGAGGAAGAGGGTACACATCCGGGATCGTCACTTCATTTAATGGACGATAGTCGATGCAAAAACGAATACTCCCATCAGGCTTCGTCACAAGATGAGGTTCACATGCCCAAGGACTCTGCGACTTCCGAATAACACCCTTCTCCAACATCTCCTTGACGTTTGCACGTAAAATCTTGATCTCCTTGGGTGACCGACGACGAACAGGAACCTTGATTGGACGAACATCCCTGGTTGGAATTGGATGACGTGTGGCAATCTTGGCCCCAAACGATAGGTCAAATTCAAAGAGATCAGAATACTCCTTCATGAGTCAGTCAACAACTGCAACACAAAGATCGTCGGAGGGATCGGAAAAGGGAAGAGCAGAACAAGATGGAAACACAAGAGGAAATAGTGGGGGAACAAAAGTAATGGAAACAAAGGTAGAAATAAAGGGACGAAGAGGTACGGAAGTGAGAGGATTGAATGAAACATAAGGAAGTATGAGACAAGGGGGAGAAACCTCAAAATCACATTTGGCATGATTGCACTGCAACCAATCCATACCAAGAATGAGGTTAAAAGTTTGACTCGGCACCACCCACAACAACTGTAGCTCAAGCTTGAGATCGCCCACATGCACAACCAAGTCTACCTCATCTCGTGCACATGCATGTGTATGGCTATTGCCATAAAGAATAAAAACTGGGTCTGCTGCATAACACAAGTGTAGATGACAACGTGTGGCAACAGGTCGAGCAATAGAAGATAAACTTGAACCTGTATCAACTAACACGGAGAGAATAATAGGAGACCTTTTGTTATAAAAACGAGCTTGGAAAGTGAACACTAGATGAACCGGTGCCGAGTGAACCCCTTGATGATACTCCCAAAAGAAAGATGGAGGGGTCACTAACTTATTTGTGCAAGGTCCCTCCGTTACTCGTGCGAATCCTCGTTTCTCGAATGCACCGCGGTGTCCAAACCTTCCACTGCAATAGCACCAACGGGACATTGCTAACGCCAAGGTCTCCACCCAGAAAATGGAGGTCGCCAATCTGGAAAGCATCAACAACGCCAATAAGTATAACCAACTTCATCACACGCCTAGCAATGCACATCACAGCCACGACCATGTCCTCGCCCTTGTCCTTGGACTCAAGTAGCAGCAGCATCAACCTCCATTGGAACAAGACCATCACTTAGAAGAAGTGGAGCTGAAGGACGTGCAGCGAGAAGTGGAAGAGGCGATGTCTTATAACTTTGTGCCAAGCGAAGAGTATCGTCAAGGGTGGCAGGAGTAAGTGCATGCACAAGTCCGACAAGATCTTGACAAAGTGCTGGCCACAACATTCCTAGCTTGATCCGCTCCGACATATTAAGCTCCGCACAAAGCAAAAGACTTCGGAAACGAATGCCAAATTGCATTACCAACTCAGATGGCCTTTGGCAAAGATGATGCAATTGTTGGAAGGCATCATCACAATTGTCGGCATGTCCGAAGGCACGTTTGAGGATGTCCGGAAGAACACTCCAATCCCCACGAGTGGCCGTGCTCAATCCATTGTACCACTGCAATGCCGTCCCTTAGAGACACGTGGGAAACTCACCCAAATGTTGAGCATTATCCCAAGAATGATATGTGGCAATCACCGTGAAGTGATCAAACCAATGGTACACATCATCCCCAGGATTCCCACGAAAGAACTTCGACCAAACACAAGGATTGGCACCAAGAGCAGGAGGAGTTGGACCACGTGTCGTGAATGCTGCCATCAATTGAGTTTGGTTGTTCAATTGCAAGCACATAGCATCAAGCAATTGGACCAACTACTGCTCTAGAGTCAAAGGAGGAGATTACTTATCTGCCATGAAGATAAACGAAAAAGAAAGAGCAAAAGAAAAGGAAAATGCTAGAAAGAAATGGTAGATCTAGACAATCCAAAAAGCTAGATCAAAATCTAAATCCTGAAAGGGAAGAACAAAAAAAAGGAAATGGAAAAAGCTAGATCTAGACAATACAAAAGCTAGCACTCTTCAGGGATAATCAAAAGTGCCCCTCAACTCCATCAATGTAAGTGCATGGAAAGGGAATACAGAAATGTGCATATTAATTAGCCCAAAAACCCTAACTTATATACAAGAGCAAGTGGTCCGGATTGAAACCAATCCGACGGCTACCAAAATCCCACTACGCTAATATTAGTATACTGCATTGTAACCGTACACTTGGCCCTCACATCAAAAAATTAAAAATTATTCTTAAAACACTAAAAAGTTGTGTGTGTGTGTGTGTGTGTCATTTGCAAAAGGCTATTAAAAATTTTTGCTTCTAAATTTCTATTTTATCTATGTATTAAATTGTTGAGGTGGCTATAAACAAAATTTATAGGAAAGTAAATAGAGGTACTTTAAGGATATATATAATTCTTTAAAAAAATGCAATAAGCACTCTATATTTAAATAAAATCTATCATTATGGAAAATTTAAAATGCTACATGAAGATGCAAAAACTATATAAGGATTAAGAATTATCACTTTAGCAGTGCTGAGGATTTTAACTATAGTATCTTTTAAAAAGTTTTGCAGACATTTTAATTTTAATATTTCTTATAGATTTACCCTATAAAGGATTTTTTACATTGACAATAATCATAAATACTAAAAGTTGTGAAATTTGTGGTAGCCACCCTAGAGGAGAAGAAGAATAAAAATTTCTATAGGAAAATAAAAAGAGATAAGCTTAAGTTTTTTTATAACAAAGTTCTTTACAAAGAGTGGATTGAAGATTCCTTCTTATATATCAAAATAAAAAGTGCTTAGAATTCAAAGATGGTTAAAATTTTAAACTCTTGTTTGGTTTTAAGTTTTATCATTTTAAACTGATATTTGGTGAAATGGCATAAAAGTTTTTACTACAATTAAATTTATTTATTTATTTTATGTACATATTTAATTTTATATATTTATATATATAGACATACACACACACATACATACACACAACTAAGTGTTAAATATATAGAAGTGAATAGAACATTGTTACAGTTATCATTACAACTTTTACATATGAAGTTAATACCCACTTATAAAAAATTTAAATTTAAATAAAAACTTTATAATCTTTAACATTATAGATATTACAAGCATATATTTTCTTAAAACAGATTGAGCTATTTTAATACTAGTCTCATTGCTTACATCCTGTTGTAGTGTTATATATTATTAATGGTAAAACATTAAATCCTAAGAATACTTTAAAATATTATTATTTATTGGTGTAATTATTTAATATAATTATAAATTTTGTGAGCTTGTCCATGGAGTTTTAAATTTTTATTAACAGAAATTTAAAGTTAATAAATGAAAGAATTTCACAGACAAGGGACAAGGAGAATCTGAGTATTTAATTAAAACAAAACATTTGAATGGTCCTATGGATGTTGACACTGTGATTTCTGCCCAGTTTTCTAAATGTCAAAGTGAAGAAATTCAACCACCAATCTGCACTTTACAGAAAGACAAATCAAAACATCTTAGACATTTCCTTCTCAATCTCTAAGAACATGCAATTGATCTTGATGCTTGCGGACTTTCCATTCATAGGAATTTTTCCAAATATAAATTAATCTCACAATTATAGTATAAGTTCAAGACACATCTCTTCCACTCTTTTCTCTTATCTTCTTCTCATCTCTCAAAGGAATCCCATGGATTCTCTTCTCTACTCCAGCGTTTGGTACTACTGGACGACTTGTCTGTGCTTGGCGATCGCATTCTTTGCGCTGCTCAATCTCTACTCGAGGAAGAAGGCGCATAGCAATCTTCCACCCGGTCCCTTTTCCTGGCCTCTTGTTGGATCACTGCCCTCTCTCAGCCGCTCCAGGCACCGCTCTCTCCATCGTCTCGCCAAGAAGTATGGACCGATCATGTATATGGAGCTGGGAAGCCGTCCTCACGTAATTATCAGCAGCCCCGCGATGGCCAGGGAGGTTCTCAAGGATCACGATGTCGAGTTTGCGAGCAGGCCCCAGTTCCACACCTTCTTCAAGAACGTAAGCCACGACTACAATGATCTTGTGTTTGCTCCTCACGGCGAGCGCTGGAAGATGCTGCGGCGAGTGAGCGGCACGGAGATCTTCGCCACCGGGAGAGTGAACCACTTCTCTGGGATCCGCAAGCGCGAGGTTGCGGCGTTTGCCTCGATCATCGAGAAGTCGGTGGCTGCCGGGGAGGCGTTTGATCTCACCGCGCTGCTCCACGGGCTCTTCACCAACTTGATGACGTCGGTTCTCTTCGGCCAGAAGTTCTATAACTCGGACACCCCTGTCACCCGAGAGGCCGAGGCTTATCGCGCTGTGTGGGACACGATCATCACGGAGTCGGAGCGGCTGTACATCGGAGACTTCATCCCTGCGCTGCGATGGGTCGACAAGATCAAGAGGAGCGAGCACAGGCTGAAGAACCAGATCATACCGGCTGTGGAGAACTTCCTAAACGCGATCGTCAAGCAGCACAAGGAGAGCTTCGTCGCGGAGAATCCTCCCAGGGACTTTGTGGACGTGATGCTCTCACTGGGTGGCGAGAACAAGCTGGACGACATGGCGATCATCGCACTCCTCCAGGTAAGGAGAAAAAAATCTCTTCTTGCTCGCTAAGAACTCGTGCTCGATTCCATGATAGACTCTTCTCTTAGCTGGGACGAACACCTCCAAAGGCACTGTGGAGTGGGCGATGGCCGAGATGATACGCTGCCCCGGCGTCCAGAAGAAAGCGCACGAAGAGCTCGACCGGATCGTTGGAAGGAACCGCTGCCTGGAAGAGTCAGACCTCAAAGATCTCCCTTACATCCAAGCCATCGTCAAGGAAGTTCTGCGCTTGCATCCACTGGCCACCACTGGCCTCCCACACAGCAATCCCGCGACCGCCCAGCTCGCCGGCTACACAATCCCGGCCAACACCACGCTGCTCGTCAATATCTGGGGGATCCATCACGACCCGGCGAACTGGAGCGATCCCGAGAGCTTCTGTCCAGAGCGATTCCTGGGCAGCGATCACAACGTCCTGGGGAGCCACTTCGATCTCATACCTTTCGGATCCGGGCGGCGCCGCTGCGTGGGAATACCGCTGGCGATTCCCCACGTGTCGCTCACGCTGGCCTATCTTCTGCATCGATTCGAGTGGAGGATGCCGGATGGGCAGGAGATTGACATGGAGGAGAAGACGGGGCTGGCGACCATGCCCGCCAAGCACCGGATTGTCTGCGCCACTGTGAGAAAATGAACAACTTTACGGATACCTTTAAAATATTCGTATTTGAAAATTAGGTTATCCCGAAATATTTCGCAAAACTTTGATGCTCCATAAAGGTAGAGGGTAGGGTTGGACAATTAAAGCTACGTCACACGCCCAGCTTGTGAAGACAACATGATTAGTTCTTGGAAGAACACCAAGTGGATTAGATGAGCTTAAGGTACAGCTCACGTTGATCATTTGTGGACCAGAATCAATAAATGTCTTCTAGTTCTGGGAAATTGAGAATGAAACATCTGGAATGTTTCCACTGATGTATTTTAGATTGTCTGAACTCCTTACGCCATGTATTCTGTAAAAGTGAAGATTGGGAAAGAAAATCGATCATGTCGCTCGGTTTGTGGATCTATCGCATATTGTAGACGGAAATCCAGACGACAAGTTCCCCTCTTTGTTTATTTTCAACATTCAGGTTTGTATCTATCTTCGTTTTTTATGGGTTTGATGACTTTTACTTTAGGTCCCTACGTACTCTGCCTCAATGTTTCCAGCTGAAAACAATGGCGAAGGTTTGAACTTGGTTTTCTATTACAGAATGTCGGAAGAGTTCAAGAGGAACGGCCCTCAGTATCTAAAAGACATGCTATCTGTGAGTCACTTGTTTTATAATCGCTTGTGAAGAATTCATTGTTTTGTTCCAGAAATTACTCGACGACGAACAGGAGAAGATCAGAGGCCTTGTTGGAGAGACAATTGTTTCGTTCAGGGAGAGGCTAAAGATTGTGGCCAGATTTTTGAATCCGGATGAGATACATCTCAGTGCTCCAGAGAAGAAGCTGGTCGTGACTTCAAATGAGAAGCCCGTTCTTTCCCGTCCACAGCACTCGTTTCACAAGGTCCGCTTTCGTTTTCTTAGCTAGATCGCATCGTTGTCATGGATGACTTCCATGATCCATGGTCCCGGCTACCTCGAAGTGGATTTGGACGTTCATCGCTTTAACTTCATTGCACAAAAGGCAGTGGAATCTTTCCGAGTGAGGCTGAAGCTGTGTGTTTTAGACATTGGCCTTACAATCCAGGTGAGTGGTAGTAGTCATTCACAAGTTTTCTTCCTTCGTCATGACTGTTCTTTGTTTTCTTCCTTCCAGGGAAACAAAGCGGAAGAGCTGCCAGAGCAAATGCATATTCTTTGTGGCTTTACAAAGTTTACAGGTTGCAGCTAATGTGCTACAAACGTGTGTGGGACACATTGTGCGAGCAAGCTATCCCTTTGGATGAGTTTTTCTCAAACTTTGAGCTCGATCTACAGGAGCTGTCCCTTAGCATAAGGTCACATATTGTTGACATAAAGCTAAGCTCTAAAGTAAGTGAATGCTATGTGAGTCGTTTTCTGATAAATAGCTGGTTTTGAAAAGGTGGATTGTTTAAAGGAATTACTCGGCGTTCTTTAAGAAAGTTGCACTGTCCTTCCTCTTGCTGACCAGCTATTGAAGCTAAGGTATGACTCGTTTGGAAATTCACCTCTATCGAAAAAACCTTTTGGTCTGCCAGATACGCGTGGCAAGTTGATCGCTCTTTAATTGGCGAGGAGGAGTTTATGTTTGACCCCGACTGGCTTGCATGACTCTCACGGCAAGCTCAAGGTCCGTGTATATTTGGAACTGCTCCTTCTAAGTGTGCTTCACCATATAGGTGGAGGAACTTCGATCTCGTTTGAATTCATGTGGACGATCTACCGTTTAGACAATTTTGGAGTTCGCAAGGTATAGTATAGTTCGCGAGGAGAACGAGTATAGCAGCATTTTGTTCTCAGGCCATACACAGATTTTCTTTAACTTCGAGAGAGAATTTTTTATGAATAGCAATTGCGTCCTCTTGTGTAGGTGACGTTCCTCCCATTCCATTGTAAAAACCTAAAACGTATTGTTTTTGAGGACAATGGTTTTTAAACTCTCTCAGTCTTTAATAAACTTATTCTTTTCGACACACTGATCTTCAAAAGATGAAAATATAATTTATGAGCTAATCTTATTAAGTATTATAGGCATAATAAAAAATAAATCACTCACTTCTAATTTATTTAGAAAAATATTTATCCTGAGAATTGGGTTAGTTTTTATATATAAATTTTCAAGAACTTTTTTTAATATTGTGACTTGATCTTTTTATAGTATATGACAATGAGGAGTTCACTAACTTTCTAGACCTTAATTTCATGAAAACAAAATAAGCAACAAAACAGAAAGTAATAAATAACTGAGAATCAATATTAATATAATATTGTGCATCAAAATTTTAATACATAGATGTAATTCCACTTTATGATATGCATCACCAAAAAAAGTAACTGAGTTTACTTTTTATTTTTCTCTTTTCTATACTCATTCTTTTTATAATCTAATTAAATAAAAAGTGGATCTTGTATTTAAATACTAAATTCACTATTATTTTAATTTATATATTAAAATTATTATTTACAAAAAGTAAAAATTATTTTAAAAACTAGATGTTTAGCACACACACACACACACACACAGATATATATATATATATATATATATATATATATATAAAAAGTATTTCATTTGCAAAAGGCCATTAAAAACTCTTGCTTTTAAATTTCTATTTTCTTTACATATTAAATTCTCAAGGTGGCTATGAACAAAATCCATGGGAAAGTATTTAAATTATGAAATGGGATTTAAATGGAAAATAGTTCTTAAATGGAAAAGTGTTTAGATCCATTATTAAAACTACTTACGATATAAGTAAATTTTGATTAACAATCTTCACTTTATAGGATGCAAGGAATAAAGACAAATCAATGAAAGATTTCAGACATTTCCTTCTTGATTTCTAAGAACATGTAGAAATTTATTGATTTCGACACAATTGTAGGAATTTTTCCAAAAATAAATTAATTTCACAATTATAGTATTGTGAAGGCCAAGTGTATGGCTACGATGCTATATACTAATATTAGCGTAATGGGATTTTGGTAGCCATCAGATTGGTTTCAATCTGAACCACTTGTTCCTATATATAAGCTAGGGTTTTTGGGCTAATTGATATGCACATTTTCTGTATTCTCTTTCCATATTCCAAACACTCACATTGGTGGAGTTGAGGGGCATCTTTGATTGTCCCTGCGAAGTGTTTGAATTTGGGATTTTAGTTTAGATCTAGCTTTTACATTGTCTAGATCTAGCTTTATCTATTTCCTTTCTTTTGTTCTTCTTTTTCAGGATTTTGGTTTAGATCTAGTTTTTTGCATTGTCTAGATCTATCATTTCCTTCTAGCTTTTTGTCATTTCTTTACTTTTGCTCTTTCTTTTTCGTTCATTTTTATGGCAGATCAGCAATCTCCTCCTTTGACTCTGGAGCAGCAGTTAGTCCAATTGTTTGATGCTATGTGCTTGCAATTGAACAACCAAACTCAATTGATAGCAACATTCATGGCACATGGTACAACTCCTCCTGCTCTTGGTGCCAATCCGCGCGTTTGGCCGGAGTTCTTTCGCGGGAATCTTGGGGATGATGTGTACCATTTGTTCAATCACTTTATGATGATTGCCACATATCATTCTTAGGATGATACTCGACGTTTGCATGAGTTTCCCACGTGTCTCCAAAGGACAGTATTGCAATGGTACAATGGATTGAGCGCAGCCACTCGTGGGGATTGGAGTGTTCTTTCAGACGTCCTCAAATGTGCCTTCGGACATGCCGATGATTATGATGATGCTTTTCAACAATTATATCATCTTCGCCAAGAGCCATCTAAGTCGGTGATGCAATTTGGCGTTCGTTTCTAAAGTCTTTTGCTTTGTGTGGAGCCTAATATGTCTGAGCGGATCAAGCTAGGAATGTTGTGGCTAGCACTTCGTCAAGATCTTGTCAGACTTGTGCATGCACTTGCTCCCACCACCCTTGACGATGCTCTTCGCTTGGCACAACATTATGAGATGTCACCTTTTCCACTTCTCGCTACATGTCCTTCTACTCCACTTCCTATGAGTGATGGTCCTGTTCCAATGCAAGTTGATGCTGCTGTTGCTTGAGTCCAAGGACAAGGGCGAGGACATGGTCATGGCTGTGATATTCGTTGTTGGACGTGTGATGAAGTTGATCATAGTTATTGGCGTTGTCGAGGTTTTCCGGATTGGCGACCTCCATTTCCTGAGTGAAGACCTTAGCGTCAGAAACGTCCCGTTAGTGCTGCTGCAGTGGAAGGTTTGGACACCAAGGTGCATCCAAGAAACAAAGAGTCACACGAGTAATGGAGGGACTTTGCGTGAATAAGTTAATGACCCCTCTATTTTTCTTTTAGGAGTATCATCAAGGGGTTCACTTGGCACTAGTTCATCTAATGTTTACATTCCAAGCTTGTTTTTATACCAAGAGGTCTCCTATTATTCTCTCCATGTTGGTTGATACAAGTTTGAGTTTATCTTCTATTGCTCGACCTGTTGCCATACGTTGTCGTCTACACTTGTGTTGTGCGGCAGACCCAATTTTCATTCTTTATGGCAACGGCTGTACACATGCATGCACACAGGATGAGGTGGACCTGGTTGTGCATGTGGGCGATTTCGAGCTTGAGTTGCAGTGGTTGCGAGTGGTGCCTAGTCAAGCTTTTGACCTTATTTTTGGTATGGATTGGTTGCAGCGCAATCATGCCAAATATGATTTTGAGGCTTCTCCCCCTTGTTTTATACTTCCTTATGTTTCATCTATTCCTCTCACTTCCATACCTCTTTGTCCTTCTACTTCTACCTCTGCTTCCATTACTTTTGTTCCCCCACTATTTCCTCATGTGTTTCCATCTTGTTTTGCTCTTCCCTTTTCCGATCCCTCCGACAATCTTTGTGTTGTAGCTGTTGACCGGCTCATGAAAGAGTATTTTGATCTCTTTGAATTTGACCTATCGTTTGGGGCCAAGATTGCCACATGTCATCCGAATCCAACCGGGGATGCTTGTCCAATCAAGGTTCCTATTTATTGTCGGTCACCTAAGGAAATCAAAATTTTATATACAAACATCAAGGAGATGTTGGAGAAGGGTGTTATTCGGAAGTTGCAGAGTCCTTAGGCATGTGAATCTCATCTTGTGACGAAGCCTGATGGGAGTATTTATTTCTGCATTGACTATCATCCATTAAATAAAGTGACGATCCTAGATGTGTACCCTCTTCCTCACATTATTGATCTCTTGGATCATTTGGGGCGAAGTCATTAGTTCACCAAGCTAGATCTTGCTTTTGGGTACTGGCAAGTACTGATGGCCGAAGAAAATATTCCTAAGACTGCTTTTTGTACACCATTTGGTTTATACAAGTTCTTGGTGATGCCGTTTGGTTTGAACAATGCTCCAGCAACTTTCTAACAGATGATGGACGAAGTTCTTTGCAATATGCTGGAGGTGACTACTGATTTCATTGATGATGTCTTGATCCACTCGGAGGGGACGTGGAAGGAGCACATTCGTGATGTTTGTAAAGTGTTAAATTGGTTATATGACATTGGTTTAAAGCTGAAGCAGTCGAAGTGTGTGTTTGGGTCTAAGGATACAACTTATCTTGGGTATCGTATTTCTTGTGAAGGTTTGCAAGTTGATCTTGGCTTGTGGCTATTCTAAAGTTCCTTACTCCGAAGTGTGTGAATGATGTGCAACACTTCTTGGGCAAGATGCAGTATCTCAGTCATTTTGTGAATCATCTTTCTGATTGCACTGCACTATTGTGAGCGTTGCTGAAGTCATCAACATCATCTTTCATCTGGTCTCCAGATTGTGAGCAGGCGTTTGGGGATCTCAAAGAGCTATTGACGACTCCTCCGGTTTTAGCATATCCTGACTACACTCAACCTTTTATTTTACACGTGGATGCTTCTGACATTGGTCTTGGAGGTGTGTTAATGCAAGAGAGTTCAAGTGTGCTTGGTCAGCGCCATCCCATTGTGTATATAAGCCATACATTACAACTAGCGGAGATGAACTACTTCACGATAGAGGAGTGTTTAGCAGCAGTCTGGGGTTTCGAGAAACTTCATGCATATCTATATGGTTCTCAAACATTACTTGAAGGTAACTATACTGTTATTATTTCATTATTGAAATGGAAAAACCTGGTTGGTCGTACTGTTTGGTGGGCTTCAAAGTTTCAGATATATGATTTTGATGTTGTTCATCGCCTAGGGAGTTCTATGGCTAATGCTAATGCCCTTTCTTGAGCTCCTTTTCCTTCTCCACTCTCTTCTCATATTTCTGATGAGCCTGTTGTTCTAGCATCTGTGGATTTTCTAGACGAGGATTCTGTGCCATCGGTAGTTGCTGTACTTGACGTTCAGTGTCCACTAGGCCTACTTTCTTTTGATAAGGTTCACGAGACTCAAAAGATTGAGCCGTGGATTCGAAGGCTTCGAAATGGGTTTGAGAATCTTACATCACTTGTTGATGACTTGCCTTTTTAGCATTTACATTCTCAATATCGCCTTGAAGACGGCCTTCTTTATTTTGTGGGGACGGATCCTAATGATTATTTACGGCTGGTGGTGCTTTCTATCTTTATTCCGCGGTTTCTCCATGCTTACCATGATTCTCCTGTTCTAGGTGGGCATATAGGACATTGTCGTGTAATCGAGAAGTTATGCAGGTCTTTCTATTGGCCGGAGATGCAATGTGATATTATCCGGTATGTGCATAGTTGCATTTGGTGTTAAGCTTGTAATACTCCCCCTCGGGCTACGGAAGGACAGTTGGAGTCAATTGCAGTTTCCTGTCCGTTTGAGTTGGTGGCATTTCATCTTATGGGACCTTTTCCACGGTCAACTGCTAGCAATGAGTATGTTATTATTGCTTCTAACTACTTAACTCATTAGGTGGAAGTTAGTGCTCTTGCTAGCACCTCTGCAACTGCTGTTGGATACTTCCTCCTCAATTGAGTGGTGTTCCAGCATTCTTGTCCAGAGTGGATTCTTTCAGATAATGGTCCCACATTTATGGCTGAAGCATTTCATATTTTGACATCTTGGTTGGGGATACACCACACTTTCACGAGTGTTTATCATCCACAATCAGACGGTCTGGTGGAATGGCTCGTTCGGACATTCAAGGGGATGATTGCGAAGTATGTGAACTTTCAGCATTCGGATTGGGATGGTGTAGCGCATGTGATCATGGGATGAGATTTGGATATACTGTCACCGTGGATCCTTGGAACCTTGGGGGATAAATGGGGATAAAATAGCCACTAAGGGCTCTCTCATCAAGCAATTGCCCCTTTTCCAATTGGCTTAAGGGGAAAGAGATAAGGTGCGTTACAGTTGGTATAAGAGAAAATGGCACGGGTTCGATTCCCATTGATTAGTAGCTACTTAAAAGTATAATATACCCTTGAGCAAGGTATAGTCCTACCCCTAAATTTGAAATCATACGTATTGGGCATCCATGCGTACGTCCTTCCTCTTGTGTGGAGTATCCACGGACGAAGGTATCCACCATGGGACTACGGTATGGGTGGATGACTAGTTGCCTCACATGGAATAGCTAGTCTACACAATGGAAGGATTGGTTGATTCAGTGCGGAAATGGAGGTGCTGGTTCCCCTTGGCTCAGTAGGGGTTGTTAGTCAATAGTCAATGAGGACATTGACATCTCTGAAGGGGGGGTGAATGTAGCGCATGTGATCATGGGATGAGATTTAGATATACTGTCACCATGGATCCTTGGAACCTTGGGGGATAAATGGGGATAAAATAGCCACTAAGGGCTCTCTCATCAAGCAATTGCCCCTTTTCCAATTGGCTTAAGGGGAGAGAGATAAGGTGCGCTACAGATGGTTATTTGCCGTATCTTCGGTATGCATATGTCACAGGGGTGTAGAGTTCTGTTGGTGCTTCACCATATAAACTCCTATATGGTCATAATCCAATATTACCAACGAAGCTGGGTTTACCTTCATGATTGCCACGAGCTGCGGATGCTAGGTCGTGGGATCAATATTTGATAAGCATTCTTCCACTTGTCCAAGTGAAATCTGCCAAACACTTAGGCTGCATACAAGTGGGACAACAATGGCAGTACAACTCCCATCATTGTCCACCTGCAGAGTACAAAGTGGATGATTTGGTGTTAGTCTATTTTCCCTATCTTATGGTACGTGGTTTATCTAAGGGGCTCCTTGCGCAATAGAAAGGACCGTATCGGCTATTGCGGCAAGTTGAACCACAAGTTTTTGAAGTTCGGCATGACGTCTAGCAGGCTAATCCTCTAGAGATTGTGCATGTGCAGCAATTGAAACACTTCATACAAAGGGATCATAAGTAGTTAATACCACCTACAGATCCGTTGATGCCTCCTCCTAATGTTCCTCCAGATCCCGACCCATCTACAAGAGAACCCTGATGGTCTTCCATTATTCCGAGAGGAGGGGATGATGTGAGGGCCAAGTGTACAGCTATGATGCCGTATACTAATATTAGCGTAGTGGGATTTTGGTAGCCGTCAGATTAGTTTCAATCCGGACTACTCGCTCCTGTATATAAGCTAAGGTTTTTGGGCTAATTGATATACACATTTTCTGTATTCTCTTTCCATATTCCAAGCACTCATAGTATAAGTTCAACACACACCTCTCCATCCTCATCTCTTCCACTCTTTTCTCTTATCTTCTTCTCAATCTCCAAAATCTCTCAAAGGACTTCCATGGATTCTCTTCTCTACTCTAGTGTTTGGTACTACTGGACAACTTGTCTGTGCTTGGTGATTGCATTCTTTGTGCTGCTCAATCTCTACTCAAGGAAGAAGGCACATAGCAATCTTCCACCCGGTCCCTTTTTTTGGCCTCTTGTTGGATCACTGCCCTCTCTCAGCCACTCCAGGCACCACTCTCTCCATCGTCTCGCCAAGAAGTATGGACCGATCATGTATATGGAGCTGGGAAGCCGTCCTCACGTAATCATCAGCAGCCTTGCGATGGCCAGGGAGGTTCTCAAGGATCACAATGTCGAGTTTGCGAGCAGGCCCCAGTTTCACACCTTCTTCAAGAACGTAAGCCACGACTACAATGATCTTGTGTTTGCTCCTCATGGCGAGCGCTGGAAGATGCTGCAGCGAGTGAGCGGCACAGAGATCTTCGCCACCGGGAGAGTGAACCACTTCTCTGGGATCCGCAAGCGCGAGCTCGCGGCATTTGCCTCGATTGTAGAGAAGTCGGTGGCTGCCGGGGAGGCATTTGATCTCACCACGCTGCTTCACGAGCTCTTCACCAACTTGATGACGTCAGTTCTCTTCGGCCAGAACTTTTATAACTCGGACACCCCTGTCACCCGAGAGGCTGAGGGTTATCGGGCTGTGTGGGACACGATCACCGAGGAGTCAGAGCGGCTGTACATCGGAGACTTCATCCCTGCACTGTGATGGGTCGACAAGATCAAGAGGAGCGAGCACAGGCTGAAGAACCAGATCATACCGGCAGTGGAGAACTTCCTAAACGCGATCGTCAAGCAGCACAAGGAGAGCTTCATCTCGGAGAATCCTCCCAGGGACTTTGTGGACGTGATGCTCTCACTGGGTGGCGAGAACAAGTTGGATGACATGGCAATCAT
This sequence comes from Selaginella moellendorffii, assembly GCF_000143415.4. Classification (NCBI taxonomy): domain Eukaryota; kingdom Viridiplantae; phylum Streptophyta; class Lycopodiopsida; order Selaginellales; family Selaginellaceae; genus Selaginella; species Selaginella moellendorffii. Next base: position 654,409 of record NW_003314330.1, on the reverse strand, counting down.
CGCACTCCTCCAGGTAAGGAGAAAAAAATCTCTTCTTGCTCGCTAAGAACTTGTGCTCGATTCCTTGACAGAATCTTCTCTTAGCTGGGACGAACACCTCCAAAGGCACTGTGGAGTGGGCGATGTCCGATATGATACACTGCCCCGGCGTCCAGAAGAAGGCGCACGAAGAGCTCGACCGGATCGTTGGAAGGAACCGCTGCCTGGAAGAGACAGACCTCAAAAATCTCCCTTACATCCAAGCCATCGTCAAGGAAGTCCTGCACTTGCATCCACTGGCCACCACTGGCCTCCCACACAGCAATCCCGGGACCTCCCAGCTCGCCGGCTACACAATCACGGCCAACACCACGCTGCTCGTCAATATCTGGGGGATCCATCACGACCCGGCGAACTGGAGCGATCCCAAGAGCTTCTGTCCAGAGCGATTCCTGGGCAGCGATCACAGCATCCTGGGGAACCACTTCGATCTCATACCTTTTGGATCCGGGCAGCGCCGCTCCCCACGTGTCGCTCACGCTGGCCTATCTTCTGCATCGATTCGAGTGGAGGGTGCCGAATGGGCAGGAGATTGACATGGAGGAGAAGACGGGGCTGGCGACCATGCCCGCCAAGCGTCAGATTGTCTGTGCCACTGTGAGAAAATGAACAACTTTATGGATACCTTTAAAATATTCATATTTGCAAACTAGGTTATCCCGAAATATTGCGCAAACCTTTGATGCTCCATAAAGGTAGAGGGTAGGGTTGGAGGATCTGAATTAATGAAGAAGGTTAGTGTTCTTGAAGTTTGGAGATTTTAAGAAGCTTGGATGCAAACATTTGCCACAGAGCGTTCAGACCTTTTGACATGCTCAACAATCTATAAAGGTAAAGCCTGTGGCTTGGTGGAGTTGCAGAACTAGCCACCTGAGATAAAACAGATGGTCATTGGTAGTAAGCCGGGTCCAAGCATGGCTCAGAAGGATTACACAAAGGCACAGGCCCAGATAGAACAAATGCAGGCCCAGCTAGCCAAGATTGTCGGAGACCATATAGTCCCTGATAAAGCTAGTGCATGCCCAACTATCCATACTGTGTAATGCTACAAGATAGTTAAAGAGCATAAGAAATGGTTTTTGGAATAACACTAGGCATGATAGTGGCTTTGAAGATGTAGTTTAAAGTGCAGGAAGAGTTCATAAAAACCATGTGGTTCACAAATAGTACCAAAAGTTAAAGGGAGATAATGAAGACAGCAGTTAAAGACTTATGTACAACCTTTTTGAAAGCAAATACTGTCACGACTACAATATCATTTGGCCTTTTAAATTTTAATCGTGACAGTGTTCATCTTTAAAAAGGCTGTACACAAATCTTCAGTTACCATCTTTGTAAAATGCACATTACTTCCCAAGAACTCTAGAATTTGAAATACTTGTGAACCATAGAATTTTCATGAATTCCTCCTACACCTTAAACTACATCTTCAAAGCCATTATCATGCTTTCTCATGCTCTTCAACCGTCTTTATAAGGTATGCCTGTACCTTTTCATGGTCTTTAACTGTTTTGGTTCTTGTACTAGTGTTTGGGAGTGCTGCAAATGTTTGTACAACCTTTCTGAAGATGAATGTTGTCACAATCACACATTGTTTAGTGTGGTAAGGTTCAGTCTATCTTCCTTTGTGGAGCTCTAAGTTTTTATATACATTCACAACTGGAACAAAGAAAAACGAGCCTATTAGGAACTTTCAGGCCATAACATCACACCGTGTGGTTTTTATGTGCCAAACGATGTTGTAGTTGTGCTATACATGAGAACCACACTGTATGATGTTATGGCCTGAGAGCTCCTCTTTAACAAATTCGTCTTTCTTTGTTACCTTCACAAAGGAAGCAAAAAGTTAGAGCTTCACAAAGGAAGAAAAATCGAAACTTATTAAGTCAGACAATGCTGTAGTCGTGACAGTGTGGTTCTCGAGCTGGTGTGCGGATGTATATACAGCCTTTCTGAAGGCGAATGCCATCACGACCATGATATGGTCTAGCCTGGTAAGTTTCAATCTATCTTCCTTTGTGGAGCTCTAATCCTCTATAGACATTCACGATTGGAACAAAGAAAAACAAATCTGGTGTCATACAGTGTGGTTCTTGTGCTGGTGCTTGGAGTGTTGCAAATGACAATGGTGTTGTCCATGAAATTGATGCTCTCCTTGATAATACTTGTCGAATGGGGGATTTCACTTTTAAGTGCTTTGGCAAGCATCTAGAACGTCACTATGGAGGAGTGGGTATGGTATAAAACCATGCTGATCAAACAACACAACAGTGGTCATCCAGATGTCCCATAAGCTACCTCCCAGCTCAAGAAGGAGCATGTACCTCAAGTGGATGAGCTCTTAACAAATTATGGAGGCATTTGCACTTGCTCTTTATTCTTGAAATGTGTTAAATTTAAGTGAAAAATACATTCGTACTATGTTTTAAAATAAAGTAAATTACTTTACATTAAAATTTAGGATATTTTTTAAAAACATTTTCATTCACACATAGTGCTAACTTTAACACAATGTTTTCACTTTTTAAAACATTCAGACCAAAAAAAATTGATTTTAAAAGATGGGGGAATCTTAAAATATTTTTAAAAGGAATCTCCAAGATTCCCAAAAGATTCCAGCGCCCTGATTAAGGTGTTTTGCGAGCTGGGATTGCCACGAGCTCGGGCATTGATGGCGGGGGAGGCTGATAATAGTCATTGCCAAAGTAGGCTCTAGGTCATATTGGGGATTCAGTGGAGGAATGAGGAGTAGCCAATTTTGGGGAAGGAGGAGCTGTAGGGTTTGATAAGGAGATGGTGCTGGTTCAGGGTGGTGTCATCCAATGTGGAGGTGCTGCTCATGGAGTGAGGAGCAACTGTGGTGGAGGAGCATTTGGGGCTGGAGGATGGGCACTAGGCCCAACTGTCACTCGAGGAGGCAGGTTGCTTCAAAGTTGAGGTTGTGAAGATGCCGAGCTTGTGGATCTTGGCCTCAATCAGGGCCGACCTGGAGCTAGAGCGTGGAGAGCTGTAGCACGGGGAGCTAAAGCCTCTCCCCCACGGCTTTTAGAACTTGATTGTTCTCCAAATTCTATTACTAAAGAGGTAAGTTTCATCCCGAGTTTAGCTCAGAGTTTCTAGGAGAGTGGTTTTGGGTTTAGGTTTTGAATTTGATTTGAATTTGAAAATTTAAAATATTTTAAAACATGTTCGAATGCTATTTTAAAGACATTTTAAAGTAAGTCAAATGCAAAGTCACTAGTGTTTTACGTTAAATTTTTACCACAAAAACCTATGCAAGTGATGTTTTAAAATGCATATTTAAAGTTTAAAACAAGTTAAAAACTACTCAAGTGCGAATGCAGCAATCACAAAAATTAAAATACACATTTTAAAATATTTTTATATATAGCACAGGTGTGAATGGCTCCTATCTCACTTACTAACATTTATTTGGTTTTCTATTGATAGATGTTTATAGTTTTACACCCATAAACTTGTTCTATAGAGGGGAAGTACATCACATAGAAGCTCTATTTGGTTTATCATTTGAGACAACATACCTTGCCAATGCTTTTTTGGGGCAGACATAACTATTATCTACATAAGCAAAAGGTTGAGGGATGATATCCTTTGGTTGTGGGACCAAAGTGACTATCATTGTTAACAAGTAAGAAGGTTTTTATAGAATTTTTTTTGCATTAATTATTTTTAATGAATTTTATTTGTTCCATAAATACAAAAATATGACTTAGCAGCCAAGTTCAAAGCTTGGGTGGCTGACTCCACACCCCTTTTTGGAGTTTTAGCTCACACTCAATCTTCTAAACTTTAGAAACCAAGATAAAAGGAATAAAAGTCTATTTATTTTAATCAATTATATACTCCAGTGGAGAAAATCCTTAAAAATGCTATTAATTTTCAATTTGTTTTATATGTAGTTGATCTTATATAGTAAGCTCAATCAAGATAGTAAAATATTGATAGAATAACTTCAATATATTGCTAATAAATATAATCAAAACTTTAGAATTTAAATTTGGATGTTGGTTTTTATAGGATGAGGGAAGTTTCATAAAAAATATTGTAGTTGAAATTTAAAAACTTCTACACATACATATCAAACATTCAATCATAAAGGCAATGTTCTTATTAAATTCATTTGCTTAATGTATAAAACTCCAATTGAATGGGTTACAAAATAACAATGTTTGATATTTTAATGATAAAATGGTACAAAGTTTGTATGAGATACCTAAATAATTTCTCAAGTTAAATTTAAAATATTTATTTATTAAATAATTAATAATAATATAATTTCTAGATAAATAGCTAAAATTATTTATAATATTATAGTTACTTGTTGTGAGTGCATAGAATATAGAAAGGAAATAAAAAAATGTGCATATCAATTAACCCAAAAACCCTAGCTTATATATAGGAGTGAATTGTCTGAATTGAGACTAATGCAATACACAGATAGAGAATTTTAGAATAGCTGTAAGTTTATTAGAATTAACTTGCAAACCTTCACGAGAAATATGGTACTCAAGATAAATCGTGTCTTTGGACTAAAACACGCACTTCAACTGTTTCAGCTTTAAACCAACTTCTTGTAGCCAATCCAACACTTTATGAACATCACGGACATGTTCCTTTTATGTCCCTTCTGAGTGGATTAAAATATCATCGATGAAGTCAACAGTCACTTTCAGCATATCACAATGAACCTTGTCCATCATCTGTTAGAAAGTTAATTAGAACTTTGATTGGACAAATGTCCCCAATTGTAATAAGATGATGTGTGACAATCTTGGTCTTAGATGATAAGTCAAATTCAAATAAATCAATATACTTCTTTATAAGCCAGTTGACCACTACAATACAAAGACCATCAAAGGGATAGGAAAAAGGAATAGAAGAATAAAATAGAAATATAAAAGGAAGTAATAGGATGTAGCGCACGTGGTTTTGACCCTTTATCCTATGGTGATTTACCATAGGATAACACCATGAAGCGGAACCTAACCCTCTTTGTGCCACGTGACAGATGCCACGTGTCACATGCCACGTGTCTATGCCACGTGTCCATAGGAACCTGAGGTTCAGGGCCTTGGGCCACTGAACGAAGGAACGGTGCCAAACTCCCAAACATGGAGCCAAGGAGTGACGGAACCAAACCACGGAGCAACTCCCGAGCATAAAGCCCAAGGAGCGAAGGGACAAGAGCCCGGAGCGACTTGGAACAGTCCTAGAGTAACCAGCATCCCAATGCCAGGACCAGCACGCAAAACGGAGCCAAACGGAGTCTGGCGCTACTTCGGCATACCAGTGGCCTAACGTGAGGATATGGGTACTCCACTAGCTAGCATGGAATGGAACTTGGGCTTAGACCCAAGCCGAACGCAAAACAAGGACAGGCCCCCAACCGGGGGTTAGATTTTCCCCCAATTTTTTGGGCCATCCCTGATTTCCCCCCTTTCCCTTTTAAAATTTTGAAACCCCCCAAAGGCCCCCCCCCCCCCCCCCCCCCCCCCTTGAGGAACACACGCTTTGGGCTTTCACCCCAAGCCTCCCTTAGTATCAAGAGTTAGTCTCTGGGACAAGCTTGAAACTTACTAAATATGGAATGTCCCTAGATTGCGATTTTGGACATGGGACGAACACCATTGTGTTCAAGCCGATCTCTACATTCCGTAAATATGCCAAATGAGCAAATCTGGACACTTTCCATAAATAGCATTTGGGACCGAAATGAGACTAACACAAAGGGTATGATAGCAAGGGTGTTTGGCAGACACGGTAAGCTATCATGTAGCGATATTGAGGGACCAATCTCAATACGCGAGGGTTCTTGTCAAGCCAGTGCAAGACAGAGCAAAAGAGAACTAACAAGCCGGGCCAAGTATGCTCAGCCAAATAGACACTTAGGAATTCCTTCTTTATGCTCATCCGGCCAAGTATAGATGCAAAGTCCAGTTTACTAACACTTGAACAAGAGGGGCTAATAAAGGGAACTAGCAGTACCGACCTCCTGCCATCGTGGCAGTAAGGTAAGAGTGTCCGTAAGGACTGGTCGACAGGTAACTTTCGATACCCGAAGTCACATTCGCGACACTCTCCCCCCCTAGGGAAAATCGACGTCCTCGTCGATGCATACTCGAGTCTAGAATACTGCCAAGGAAACAACTCCAGAAAAAGTTCACGGTACTCACACTATGTGAGAAATGCACCAACTTAAATGAGTTAGGGGTAACCTCTTTGTCTAACGCGGATGCGCTACCAACTCAGACACCTTTCGACCGTCGCCGACAAGGAAATGACCAATGGAGTCAGCCACCCCTACTGCTCTGGGAGTCACCCAGCTTACAAAAGTGTGATACGCCCCTGCCTGCAGGGACATAGAGAGAGAAGCCAGAGGCCCTAACCCTCCTGAGCAAAGAAACCAAACCCGTCGGTAAGGTTTAGATAGACTACTGTAAACAGGCAGTTAGAGTTGTTTACACGGTCACGCCCTTTTAACGGAATAAGGAACATCGACAAAGAGGCGGGTTATGTAACCAGTTGACAGTAGCTACCCCATGACTAGAGATTTCACCATGCACACAAAGTGCCAAAGCCAGTCTGCCCATTACTGGCCCAAACTCAAAGATCAATACATGGACAATATCAAAGTCATAGACAATGATATCTTAAAGTCTTAATTATCAGTGACTATATCTTAAATTAGAACACAAAAGTATTCCAAGTAAGGTATCGAGTGGTGTTCTAGCATTCTTGTCTAAAGTGGATTCTTTCGGATAATGGTCCTACATTAATGCCTAAGGCATTTCATCTTTTGACGTTTTGGTTGGAAATATGCCACACTTTCACGAGTGCTTATCATCCACAATTAGACGATCTGGTGGAACGACTTGTTCGAACATTCAAAGGGATGATTGCGAAGTATGTGAACTTTCAGCATTCGGATTGGGATGGTTATTTGCCGTCTCTTTGGTATGCCTATGTCACAAAGGTGTAGAGTTCTATTGGTGCTTCACCATATAAACTTTTATATGGTCATGATCCAATATTACCAACGGAGCTGGGTTTACCTTCGCAATTGCCACGAGCTCCCGGTGCTAGGTCATGGGATCAATATTTGACAAGCATTCTTCCACTTGTCCAAGCAGAGTTTGCCGAACACTTAAGCTGTGTACAAGTGGGACAATAATGGCACTACAACTCTCATCATCGTCCACCTGCAGAGTACAAAGTGGATGATTTGGTGTTAGTCCGTTTTCCCCATCTTATGGTGTGTGGTTATCTAAGGGGCTCCTTGCGCAGTGGAAAGGACCATATTAAATGTTGCGGCAAGTTGGACCGCAAGTTTATGAGGTTCGGCATGATGTCCAGCAGGCCGATCCTTCGGAGATTGTGCATGTGTAGCGGTTGAAACACTTCATACAAAAGGATCATGAACAGTTAATACCATCTACAGATCTGCCGATGCCTCCTCCTGATGTTCTTCCAGATCCCGGCCCGTTTACAAGAGAACCCTGACAGCCTTCCATTGTTCTGAGAAGAGGGGATGATGTGAGGGCCAAGTGTACAGCTACAATGCCGTATACTAATATTAGCGTAGTGGGATTTTAGTAGCTGTCAAATTGGTTTCAATTTGGACCACTCGCTCTTGTATATAAGCTAGGGTTTTTGGGCTAATTGATATGCACATTTCTGTATTCCCTTTCCATATTCTATGCACTCACATTGTTAATAATTATTTTAATATATCAATTCATATAATAGTGAATTTAGTATTTAAATACAAGCTCCACTTTTGTAACACTTTATATTTCTTTAATTTCAAAATTTACAGATAACACCCTTCTCTAACATCTCCTTAATATTGGCTCACAAAATCTTGAGATTTTTTAGTGATTAACACTAAACTTGAATCTTGTTTAAATGAATATCTCTAATTAGAACAAGATTGACAATTGCAATCTTTGCCCTAGAAGACATATGAAAGTCAAAGAAATCAATATACTTTTTCTTGAGCCAATCAGCTATAACATTATAAAGATTATCGAGGGAATATGAGAAGAGCATGCAATGAAAATTAAACATCATCTCAAGAACAATTATTGTGAAGTGATTAGACTAATGATATACATCATCCTTAGAATTCCCATAGAAGAAATTCAACTAGACTTGAGGATTAGTAAAAGGAGTAGGAGGAGGAGAAGTTGCACCATATGTCATAAACATTACTATTAATTGTGTTTTAATTATCTAGTTACAACTGTATAACATTGAGCAATTATAACAATTATTGCTCCATAAATAAAAGATTTACTTACTATTAGAGGAGAAAAAAAATGAAAAGCTATAAGAACAACAAAAATCTAAATGATGTAAAAGCTAAATCTAAAGAAAAATCACAAATCTGAACACTCTTAAGAGCTTTACCTCCACTAATGTAAGACCCAAAAATGTATATACTCATAATAATATTAGTTTATATAAAAATGAGTTGTCCAGATTGAACCTGATCTTATGACTATCAAAATTACACACCAATAATAGTATAGCCAAAAAATTAATTATAATTTAATTTTAGAAAATAAAACAGGTTTATATAGGTTTTTAAGATGAGTTTTTGATGGGATTCATATAATTCTAAATTAATTCACTTTGAAGAGAAAATTTGTTTTATAATAAATTACAATTACTTCTTACAATTTACAATATGACCAAACTATAATTGAATTATCAGAATATAATAGAGTAAGTCCATCCATATCTACACGGTGGATGGGCTTACTGTATTAAGTATACTACAGTAATATTATACTGTATTAATATTAAGAATGTTATTTAAATATTTTTTAGGAAAAGCATGTGGAAATGTGTTTTAAAAAATTAAAATACTATATTTATTAAAAATAAATTCTTGCATTGACTAACATTCTTCTAAACAACAATTACAATCGCAAGTATAAATGAGATGAGCTCCATAACTTCTCAAGCATAGCAAGCAAAGCTACTTCTTCTTTCGTTGCTCTTTAAGTCCCAAGAAGTTCACGGGTCCTCTAGAAAGAAGGTGAAAAGAAGCAATAGTGACAGGGATATTGCTTGGCCAAGCTGGAGCGGTAACGTCCGGCTGCAACACGAGGTAAGTCACAAGTTTCATGGTATGTTTTCGAGTACCTTGATGATATCCGGACTGATTGTGTGTGGATCTCTTCATGAAAACTTCGCTACTACAGGTGCTGGTTTGTAAGGAATCGTTGTTCCTCTGAGAATTCGTGATTTATGACTGCACAGAAACCACGAGGCCTCCTTTTGATCATCTGTTATACTTGGCTGATATTTTCGCATCCTCATTGATCTCCCTGTCGATTGTAGTGGCACCGACTGTGAAGATCCAGAGAGCACCGTTGGACACCGATCCAGTAAATGGTCCAGAGTTTCCACCAGTGCAAGAGACCATGATCCCTCTTTCAACAGCGTGATAGGCACCAATCGCAATGACGTCTACGCTGTAAACTGCGGGATAGCCTCCGAGTGAGATGGACAGGACATCCACGCCGTCGTTGATGACATCATCGAAACCCGCAGCAATGTCAACTTCCTTGCAGCTATCCATCCAGCAGACTTCGTACATGGCGATCCAAGGATTTGGAGCTCCTCCTCGTCTCTTACTCGTGTGTGGAACCAGGCTTCCAGCAGCTGTCGACAACGTATGAGTTCCATCTCCAACTGAGTCTCTCGAGTTCTTGTATGGGCCCGTCGAGACTTTTGCTCCGTTATAGTATCTCCAACGAGTTTCCTGGTAAAGAGTTCATTCATCACTGTAGTCTTTTCTTCTGGAAAACTCTAACACGTACTTGACAGTCTCATTGGCTTTGGTGCGTGGTGGATTGATGCAAGTTCCTTTCCAATGAGCGGGCACAGGTCCCACGTCTGAAACTCTCCGACTCCAGCCAGATAGCACATCAAGCTTTTTCGAGCGAGTTTTGTAAGTTACCTGTGTCCAGAACTGACGATCATGTCAGTAGGAGCACTCAGTGTGATTGCTTTTGGCTGGCATGGTCAGGCTGAGGAAATCCCACAAGTGTGTTGTCATTGGATAAAGCATTTTGCTGTTGAGGACCTCAAGCATTCTTACAGTATTTGTAATTCATTTTTATTACCAATTCCTGTAGTATTTATAATTCATTTTTACTACCAATTACTGTAAGTCTGTCTGTTAGTCAACTATCGTTGACTGAGAGTCAATCAGCCAGCTGTCGGTCAAGCACTTAAGTCAGAGTGATTGACTGACAGTCATCTGTGGTAATGGTTAATTTGAAGAAATGGCTTTCAGTTTTTAAAACATTTTTGATTTAGTGAAACTGCTCCAAAGCTCAGAAAGTTGAAGTTAGCATCACCAGCAACGTTGTTTGTTGTGGGGTTCCATATCTCAGTCAATGCCTACATGACAGGTGCTGCTGGGTGCCTTCTAATATTTCTGAACCGCTGTTGTATATTTGGATCCTCAAGATAGTTAACAAACTCCCAAGCTTCGTTGTCATCCCAATTCGGAATAACCTTCTTCGACCGGCTTTTAGGGGTTGATCTCCGCAAACGTGTTCATTATTGTGGACGCCCACGTACTATCCCCTGAGTCTCCTCTGCCTGCTGTGACTCTGCTTCAAGTTCAACCTGTTGTCCCGGCTCCTCTCAGCCTGGCCTCAGTCGGCTGTCCATCTTCATCCATGACCCGACGCGGACCCATGCTCCTGCTTGCACGTCGCTTGATGATCGGAAAATTTAATGTGGTAGACTATAGCCGTATTCTTGCACTTCCTTGCGGCAGAGTAAGTTCAAAGCTTCAAACCTATGCTCGAGATCTTGTTTGCACTGCAACCATTCACTACAGTCTGTGCTCATAACATGCTTCCTCACTCTGATTCTCCGTGGACGTGTCTTACCAAATTCGGCTCTGCAGTACACTCACCTGTATTCTCTGTTGTCATCCTTAAAGGTAAACTTAGACACAGGGTCATCTGGTTTCGGATCCCCGCCCCCCTGTCTGTGCCTGTTGTGGTTGTGCTTCAGCTTCAGCCCGCTCCTCGTTGCTGCCCGCTCCTTGTTGCTGCTCCTCACTGCCGCCGGTGCCACACCCAGACTGTTGCCGCCCTCCGCCGGCACCACGCCCAGCCTGTTCCCACCCTCTGCCAGCGCCACGCCCCTGTGCCTGTTGCCGCCCTAGCTGCTCATCACCACCACCACACTTCATCCAACAGAATATTCCGTAACGCTGCAAAATTTGGACTTACTTTAATTACGTATATTATGCTAATATATTCGTAGTCTGAAACTGCTTCGGCTAATTTCACTACTGGCAAGTATATTATGGTGAATCAAGGTGAAGCAGATATGAGATAGGTCTGGAATTATTTTCACCTTCAAGCTTAAGCACACTGGAAATCAACTCTAATGTTTTGTTTGTCTAAGGGACCTGTGAACTCCTTGGGAGTTAAAGAGCAATGAAAGAAGCAACAGCTTTGCTTGGTATGCTTGAGAAGTTATGGAGCTCATCTTATTTATATTTGTGATTGTAATTATTGTTTAGAGTGTGTTAGAATGTTATTCTTTAGAGAAGAACTTTAATTCAGCCCATTCCAAATGATAGTCAATGCAAGAATTTATTTGAGCTGGTATTGTAAAAGCAAGAGTTTTACTATTGTTCTTACTTATATGTTCTTCAAAATGTTACTTCTTACATAGCTCCTAAGCAGTTGTTTTACAAATCTCCAAACTGAATTATAAATAATATTAAAATAAATAAGTAAATTATAATTTTAAATAAATTTCTATGCCTTGCATGTAGCAACACTTGGTTTGCTTAATAGTAGTGTTATTTTTACTTATTAATCTAAATGATCAAATAAAGTTTATAATTATAAGCATGTTTGTAATTTATAAATACAAGATTAATCTTATTGCATATCAACCATTAGATGATAGAATAAAAAAGAATATACTAGAAAGGGTTTAGGAAAGTTTATAAATTATAAATATATTTATAAATTATAAATATAAGATTAATCTAAATGAATAATAACTGTTAGATAGTAGAATATCCTAGAATTTCCAAGTATATTCTAGGTATATCCACTACCATCCTACAGGTTTGCTTAAGCAAACTAATAATTTAAACTATTTATTTAGAAATTAAAATATTATTGTGAGGTCCAAGTGTATGGCTATGATGCCATATATTAATATTAGTATAATGGGATTTTGGTAGGCATCAGATTAGTATCAATCCAGTTGTATATAAATTAGGGTTTTTGGGCTAATTGATATGCATATTTCTTATATTCTCTTTCCATATTTCATCCACTCACATTGGTGGAAATGAGGGGTAGTTTTGATTGTTTTTGAAAAATGTTAGGATTTGGGATTTTGGTTTAAATCTAGCTTTTGCATTATCTAAATCTCCCTTTTTTTATTGTTTTTCTCAACCTTTTCTTTTTTGCTCTTTTTTTTTTTGTTCATCTTCATGGCAAAGTAGTAGCCTCCTCCTCCTTTGACTCTAGAGCCGTAATTAGTGCAATTACTTGATGCTATACAATTGTAATTGAATAATCAGACTCAATTGATGGCAACATTCATGGCATATGGTACAACTCTTTTTGCTTTTGTTGCCAATCCTTGCATCTAGTCAAAGTTCGTCCATGGGAATCCTATAGATGATATATACTATTGGTTCGATCACTTTATGGTGATTGCCACATATCATTTTTGGGATAATGCTTGACTTTTATATAAGTTTTTCATGTGTCTCTAAGGGATGATGTTGTAGTGGTACAATGGTTTGAGCACAGCCATTTGTGAGGATTGGAGTATTCTCTTGGACATTTTCAAATGCACATTTGGACATGCTAATAATTGTGATAATACCTTCTAATAATTGCATTGTCTTTGTCAAAGGCCATCCGAATTGATGATGCAATTTAGCATTCATTTTCGAAGCATTTTGTGCAGAGCCAAACATTCCTAGCTTGATCTACTCTAACATATTATAACCAAAACTTCATCAAGATTTGGTAGGACTTGTGCATGCACTTGCTCCAACCACCCTTGACGATGCCCTTCGCTTAGCATAATGTATAAGATGTTGCCTCTTTCACTTCTTGCTACACGTTCTTCAGCTCTACTTTCTATAGGAGATGGTCCTGTTCCAATAGAGGTTAATGCTTCTACTGCCCGAGTTCAAGGACTAAGACGAGGACATGGTTGTGGCTATGATGTTCATTACTAGGCGTATAATGAAGTTGGTCACACTTATTAATGTTGTCGGCATTTTCCAGAGTGGTAACCTCCATTTCCTAGATGAAGACCTTGGCATTAACAACATCTTGTTGGTGCTGCTATAGTGGAAAGTCTAGACACTGAGATGCATATGAGAAACAAAGAATCACATGAGTAATGGAAAAACCTTGCATAAATAAATCAATGACCCCTTTATCTTTCTTTCAGGAGTATCATCAAGGGGTTTATTTATCATTAGTTCATCCAATATTTACTTTTTAAGCTCATTTTTATAACAAGGGGCCTTTTATTCTTTTCTTTGTGTTGGTTGATACAAGCTCGAGTTTATTTTGTATTGCTCAGCTTGTTGCTATATATTGCCTTCTACATTTGTGTCAATGTGGCAAAGCTAATTTTCATTCTTTATGGCAATGGCCATACACATGCATGTGTATGAGATGAGGTGGATTTGGTTGTGTATGTAGATGATCTCAAGCTTGAGTTGTAGTCATTATGGGTGGTGCCGAATAAAACTTTTGACCTCATCCTTGGTATGGATTGGTTGTGGCACAATCATGCTAAGTGTGACTTTGAGGTTTCTCCCTCTTATCACATACTTTTTGATATTTCTTCCATTCCTCTCACTTTTGTATCTTTTCATTCTTTTACTTTTACCTTTGTTTCCACCACTTTTGTCTTCCTCTTACTTCTTCCTAGGTTTTTGTCTTGTTCCTCTTTTTCCTTTTCTAATCCCTCTAATAGTATTTGTGTTATAGCGGTTGATTGACTCATAAAGGAGTATGCCAATTTCTTTGAATTTGACCTATCATCGGGGGCCAAGATTGCAACATGGATGTTCATCTAATCAAGGTTCCTATTTGTCATTGGTCACCAAAAGAGATCAAGATTTTACATGCAAACGTCAAGAAGATGTTGGAAAAGGGAGTTATTCAGAAGTCATAGTGTCCTTAGGCGTGTGAACCTTATCTTATGATGAAGGCTAATGGAAGTATTCATTTTGCATTGATTATCATCTATTAAACAAAGTGATAATCCTGGATGTGTACCCTCTTCCTCACACTGCTAATCTCTTGGATTGTCTAGGGAGAAGTTGTTAGTTCACCAAGTTAGATTTTGTTTCTAGGTACTAGCAAGTACCGATGGCTAAAGAAGATATTCCTAAGACTGCTTTTTGTACACCATTTGGTTTATACAAATTCTTGATAATTCCGTTTGGTTTGAACAATGCTCCAACAACTTTCCAGTGGATGATGGACGAAGTTCTTTATGATATGCCAGAGGTGATTACTGACTTCATTGATGATTTTTTAATTCACTTGAAGGGGATATAGGAAGAATACATCTGTGATGTTTATAAAATGTTGGGTCAGTTATGGGAAGTTGGTTTAAAGTTGAAACGGTTGAAGTGCGTGTTTGGGTTTAATGATACAACTTATCTTGGGTATCGTATTTCTTGTGAAGGTTTACAAGTTGATTATGAGGTTGTTCTAAAGTTCCCTACTCTAAAGTGTGTGAATGATGTGTAACACTTCCTGAGCAAGGTGTAGTATTTCGATTGTTTTGTTGATCATCTTTTAGATCATATTGCATTATTATGAGCGTTGCTGAAGTCATTAACATCATCTTGCATCTAGTTTGTAAATTGTGAGTGGGCATTTATGGATCTCAAAGAGTTGTTGATGACTCCTCTAGTTTTGGTATATCTTGACTACACTTGACCTTTCATTTTGTGCATAGATGCTTCTAATATCGGTTTTGGAGGTGTATTGATGCAAGAAAGCTCAAGTGTGCATAGTCAACACTATCCCATTACATATATCAACCGTATATTACAACTAGTGGAAGTGAACTATTGAACCATAGAGAAGGAGTGCTTAGCAGCAGTTTGGGGTTTAAAAAAATTCCATACATATTTATATGGTTTTCAGACATTATTAAAAGGTGGTTATGTTGGAATTATTTCATTATTCAAATGGAAGAACTTACTTAGTGGTACTGCTCGGTGGGCTTTGAAACTTTAGATATATAATTTTAATGTTGTTCATCACCTGGGGAGTTTTATAGTTGATGCTAATGCCCTTTCTTGAGCTCCTTTTCCTTCTTCACTCTCTTCTCATTTTTTTGATGACTTTGTTGTTCTAGCATCTGTGGATTTTTGAATGAGGATTTTGTGTCGTCAGTAATTGTTGTACTTGATGATCAATGTCCACAAGGTGCAAAGCAGAATTTACTTTCTCTTGACGAGGTTCATAAGGCTCAAAAGATTGAGCCGTGGATTCGAAAGCTTCGCAATGGTTTAAGAATCCTATTTCACTTGTTAATGATTTGCCATTTCGGCATTTACAGTCTCAATATCACTTTGAGGACGGTCGTTATTTTCATTTGTTATATTCGTTATTTTCTGGGGACAGATCTTGATGATCATTTATAGTTAATGGTGCCTTCAATCTTTATTCCATGCTTTCTCCATACCTACCATGATTCTCCTATTCTATATGGGCATATAGGACATTGTTATGTGATCGAAAAGTTGAGCAAGTCTTTTTATTTGTTAGAGATGCGACGTGATGTTATCTGATATGTGTATAGTTGCATTTGGTGCCAAGTTTGTAATACTCCCCCTTGTGCTATAGAAGGACAGTTGGAGTAAATTGCAATTTCCCATCCGTTTGAGTTGATAGCATTTGATTTAATGGGAGCTTTTCTATGATTAACTACTGACAATGAGTATTGGTGGTCAAATATATCACTACTTGTTTTGGCATTAGAAGGTCCCAAGAGTGGGTCTATCCTTAAAGAATAACATGTTTGAAAGAGCATGACTCTCCACCTTAATTCATAAGTGAATATGTTGGCAATTTGATGGATAGAAAGGGGCCAATCTGGGAACAACTTTAGGCTCTTGGGAACAATATAAAGTTTTCCTTAGAGAGTTGAGGATGTGATTCAAATGAGTGTTTGATTTAGCAAACTAGCTAATATAATCGTGGTAAACAATTATAGGTGGGATTACGGGAAAGATAAAGCTCTAAAACAATAAAGGAGTCACAAGATTATCCTTATTAGTTAAGGTTGTGCTCATGAATTTGATATGAGAATTAATAACCGTAAGAGGTTAAATATTGATGAGGACACGAATCCTCAAAATGGTAGCTAAGGCTACTTTTTATAAATGCTGGAACAAACCCAAAGAATTAGGGGTGTACTTAGAGGATGAGTTACTATTCTCATCATATAGAGGGATAATCCTAAGGGGCAAAAGTAGCCCACAGGGAATAAAACATAATTAAATGTCAAAGTAACATTTGCAAAGATGGTCTTTATAAGTAGGACATAAATACAAGAAGATGTATTTTAGTGAACTAGCACCTTAAAAATAGCTAGGAGGCTAAAACCTTACGGGTCATCAAATTAGCAAAGTCCAAAAAACTAAGGAGTCAAAGAATAATCCTAAAAGACTAGTGGAAGCATTTGGACTAAAGTGTGTTATACCTTACGAAGGACGGGGAGAATTATAAAATCTAAGTATGAGAACAATGGGTATCTCATTGATGGCAGAATGTGTTATACTAAAGTCATGGGAAAGGTGTTCCCGAAAGAAAACAACTTTAGTGCAGAGTTGTGTGTGAATACTATAGTGTTGTGATAACTGATAATTGGCATGAGAAATAATTGTTTTGATTTTGGTAAAAACCTAAACACAAGTGAGAAGTGTCACAAGGGTAAATTTGTAAAGCCGATGGTGTGGAAACACCAAATGTGCTAAGGTGTGATGCCTTGAGGTCAAGTTAACGAGTTCATGAGAACCTCTTGCTAAAAAAATCCCAATAAAAATGGGATTGCATATCCTAATCTAGAAAGCATGTAGTTCGAGTGTGGTGACCAAAATAATGATGGAGATGTGGAAGCACTAATAATGAGTTGTAAAACTTGATAACTACGAGACAATTAAGCAAAATATATAAAATAATTTCTTCGATTGGTAAAACTAACTACCCAAGACTTCTTATTAGTTAGATATACCCCTTTGGGGGATAAATTACTTATGTTAAGATATAGTAGATTATTATTGTCATAAAGGGAAATACTCATTGTCAAAAAAGATTATCATTGGGACATCTAAACACTCTAAAACATTAGGGAATGGTGTTTGGTATCATGAGAGCATTAGATAAGGTTTAAGTCCCTAGCAAATAATGGGTAATAAGTGTTATCTAATATCCAAGGTTATGGGGACGGGAAAAGTTCGTCTATCCGAATGGACAAAGCCAAAAAAGGATTTTGGCATGGCTAGCAATGGGTATAAAGAGACCCATACATAGTGACATTAATCCCAATATATGGGATTACATGATGAGCATACCCAAATTGAAGAACCACTCCCTGAGTTATTAAGTAGGTTCATCCTTAAGAATACTTGTTAAGGTATGGTAGAAAGTGCAAAACTACCTTTCTAGACGGGAGGAGAATAACTAAAGGGAAGGCATAAGGCCAAAAAGCAAGTAGTAAAAGGATAAAATCGAACCATAGGAATCGAAGAGCATAATCAAGGGTGATTTGTGAGACACAAAATCCCTAGGCCCCAAAATGGAGCCAGAAGGGTGCCACGTGGTAGTGGCTGAAGCGAAAGCCAAACGAGTGTAACACGTTTGGACTGAAAACTCCGACTTGAAAGATCGAGAGCGGGAGTGGAACTCCCAACATTCATATCTCTAGCAGGTTTAGTGAGAACTAAACCTATAAAAGGAGATAACCATCATAAATAGTCGAATGAGTTTCTAAGTTGAAAAGACTATGCCCCTTAGAGGATGGGCAAGGCATGGTGAGCCTTCAATATTAAACCATTGACAAATATTGGCGAGAGGCCAAAGATGGAAACAGTAATACAAGTTGGTATTACTTTATAAAATAGTTTATTGTTCGATGAGGACATCGAACTTCGTTTATGGGTGGTGGAGTTGTGAGACACAAAATCCCTAGGCCCCAAAATGGAGTTGGAAGGGTGCCATGTGGTAGTGGCTGAAGCGAAAGCCAAACAAGTGTAACATGTTTGGACCGAAAACTCCAACTTGAAAGATCGAGAGCAGGAGTGGAACTCCCAACGAAGGGCTTGAGGAACGAGCACGAAGTGAGCAATAAGCAAGGCTCCAAAAAGGGACCCGAGATGGACTCGACATGAAGTTCGAGATGGAGTCCGAGATGGACCCAAGATGGAGTCCGAGATGGAGTCCAAGATGGACCGAGATTGACCGAGATGGAGTTTGAGATGGAGTTCGAAATGGAGTCCGAGATGGAGCCCGAGATGGACCCGAGATGGAGTCCGAGATGGAGCCCGAGATAGACCGAGACGGAGTCTGAGATGGAGTCCGAGATGAACCAAGACGGAGTCCAAGATGGAGTTCGGGATGGACCTGAGATGGAATTCGAGATGGAGTCCGAGAAGGACCCGAGATGGAGTTCGAGGTTGAGACCGAGACCGGGACTGAGACCAAGACCGCGACCGAGACCGAGATTGGGACCGAGACCAAGGCCGAGGCTGAGACCAAGCCCGAGCCTGAGTCCGAGTCTGAGAGGGTGAAAGCCCAAAGAGTTTGTCTCCCAGACCCTGGGGTGTTTGGTAAGCTCCAAAAGTATAGTAAGGGGGAGGACTGCAGTGGAGCAAGTTTGGCCAGGAAAGGCCAGTTTGGCCCAGGAAGGCTATACCCAGTGTTGGGTGATGAGCTGCCCACTGGGAAGTCCAAGACTAGAGTGAACACGGACTGACAAACGGAGTAGCTTGGTGAAGTGTTCAAGAGCCGGCTCTAGTTCCCCTGGGAGATCGACTGGCCAATGCTCCCAGTCCAAGTGTGGGTGGCACTACCTACTTGGATACTTGGTGTGGCTTAACAGAACCTCGCTCTAAGCCCATGGCTAGAGCACCCAAAGGCAAAAGGTGGGGGGAGTACCCATGAGGCTTGCGTAAGGCCACGGTGTTCCGAAATGTTGTCCCAAAGTCCCAGACAGTGAAAAGGAAAAGGAGCAATCCTCTAGTACAATGACCAAGGATATGGTCACATGGTGAGGAAGTCCCAAAGGACAGTGGGACTTAGAGGTCGGGCTTGCAGGCCTTGATCTAGTGGTAGTGTTGGTGAATACAACTATGGACAAAAAGGGATTTGATGGGGACTGGAAAAGAGATGTTGGGGAAGGTTATTCCCCATGTCTATGGGCACCCTAAGGATGCTAAGGAGTGGATCTAGGATGATCATTCACGGATGTCTTTGAGAGACAGGATTGCAATGCAGGTGGTGTTGAACCACTGATATGACCAAGGTGAATGAGCATGGCCTAGCGTAACGGGTTGATATGTCGGTGGTACCTTGGGGTGTCCATCATAGGATTGGACATATGGAGCACTTGGACCAAGTGCAAAAGTTGAGTGGCATGGATGTCATTCTTGGGGATAGTAAATCCCAAGTCCGGAATAGGATTTATGGAGGTTGTGAGTGAGACTCCTCCAAGTGGTCGAAGGTATGGCTAAGTGACTAAAGTAAAATGGAAAATTTAGTCACTTACATGATTATGCAAGTTGAGAGTGAAAAATTAAGTGGGTGCTTGAACATGTTGCTATTAACAACCGTGATGCCATGGAGAGTTTAAAGTATAGAATTGTTTATGTTAGACCATATGGCAATTAAAAAGTTTGTGAAAAGAAAGGCCTTAGCAAGCTAAAGGACAGAGTCCCTTCAAGGTTCCCAAAAACAATTTTAAATAAATTAGTACCTAGAAAGACAAGTGTAAATGGTTTACCAGCGAAATTAGAGTGGCACAATAGAAACGTGGTATTGAAGCTTGCCATAACGCGAGGCTATTAAAGTTGGGGAAATAATCCCTGAGTGTTCAAAGAGATAGCTTTGTGTAAGCCACAATTTTTTTCCTTTCCAATTTGCCAGCTTACCTCATCTATCTGACCAACACCACTTTAGCCTTTGCTAAGTTCCCTTGCCAAGGTTCCCACTTATTGTACTAGCTCCTACTTAGTCCTACTTGGTTTTAGCTATTCACTGCACGAGCAACAAAATGTTAGCCATCCATCCATGGATTCCCTAATCTCTCCCAATCCCCCTCCTTGAGTTAGACTGGACTTAAAGTTCAACTACACTCCCCGCAGGCACAAACAACCAAGCCCACCAAGCCTCCAGGTTCTTAACATCTTTTGGTACAGCAAGGCTTGATCATGGGACCCTCTAAATCCCAAGCCTTGGGTGCAACACTTGTTTTGGGATGCTGGGGGGAAACACTGTGGCCTAATGGCCCAGTATGGGCACCTCTACCCCACCACTTCCATCCCGAACACTTGCTTTGGGATGCTGGGGGGAAACACTGTGGCCTAATGGCCCAGTATGGGCACCTCTACCCCACCACTTCTATCCCGAAGGGAAGGCCATGGCCCCTAGGAAGGGTAAGGACCAATGAATTGCAAGATACTCAAGTGGGGCAACACTCCATATGAGTCGGGAGCACCGTAGTTAGTTTCCCTTCTGGGAGTGGAAGTTACTCTTGAGCACTTCCTTGGGTGGCCCCTCTAGCACCACCCGAGTCCATACTCACTCCCACCCTAGGAAGGGTAAGGACCAATGAACTGCAAGATACTCAAGTGGGGCAACACTCCATATGAGCCGAGAACACCGTAGTTAGTTTCCCTTCTTGAGCACTTCCTTGGGTGGCCCCTCTAGCACCACCCGAGTCCATACTCACTCCCACCCAAGGCCCCTTGGCCCCAGTCTCAACCTTAAGTTAGTTTGGAAGCACCACTAGAGAGTTCCTTCAAGACTAGCCTGTTGTAAGCTCCTGAATTTGGACTTCCCGGGAAGTCACCCAGCCCAGTACTATTCAAACCCAAAGACGCTTAACTCCAAATATCCCAAGACCCTTAACCGTTTAGAAAAGGGGGTGCACTCTTGTTCATGGGCCCTTTCCCTCTATATTTAAACCCCAATGGATCGTCTCTCGAGTCGTTCTCTTTGGTTGCTTACACCTGTATTAGTACTTGGACTCGATCTCGATTCGATCTTGGATCCAACCTCAGACTCAGTCTCAGACTCGATCTTGGACTTGACTTCGGACTTGACCTCGGACTTTGGTCTCAAACCCGATCTCGGATCTCAAACTCTGTCTCGAACTCTGTCTCGAACTCGGTCTCAAACTCGGTCTCGGCATCGGGTCCCATCCGATGAACTCTTTATCATTTTGGTCGTGCTTTTGGGGATCCTTTAGCCTACAACACCTCGGGGAGTTGGTTCCTTACACTTTGAATGAAAGTCGATGGTTAAGGACTTTCACGCTTATGCATGAAACCATGTTACACTAATCAGATGACTTACTAAGCAATATTGGCAAGTTGTGGGGAACAAAGACCCTAGTTAAAGCTGGTGACTTCAAAAAAGGGTGGCTCATAGGGCCAAGTGTGGAGGAGTCCATGTATAATTATAAACTTGTCAAGTGGGAGGACTTGGCAGTTCGAAGGAATTAGGTTTCTAAATTGTGATCCATATCACGTTTTGGGTATAAATTGATGTACTGGTGTGGGGAGTTACGCCAGACATCTTGGATGATGCTGTTTGTAAATGCATATACGGAGGTTGGGTTCGAGTCTCAACCCTTTAGTGCTTGGGTTCGAGTCCCAACTCACTAAGGTGTGGTAATAGTTTGGAATATAAGGACACTCATTTTTTAGTGGTCACGGACTCTCAGTGAGGAGATTAGCTTGGGCACACTGCCAAACAGGAGATGCCCCAGAGTCGTGATACATAGTAAGATTACTTAGTGTGAAAGCTTAGCATATTTAACTTGAACACTTTGGTGCAAGTGGCACCAAGGATATGGTGAATGAGATGGGGACACTCAGTCTCAATTGATATGGACCCTTGGCCAGAAGGGCTGGCTTGAGCACACCGCCAAATGTGGGAGATGCCCTCAGAGTTAAGGTCAACAAGTTAAAGATTTGGAAAATTTAATACCATTTGGCAAATTTGTTAAAGTGTCAAGGTTAGATCACTAAGTGATTTTATGGCTAAAACAAGGATAATGTCCTTATGAGATTAAGGAATAAAGTTCCTAGTTCAAGGTGTTAATTTGAACTATTGGTAATGTTGTGCCTTGGTTGAAATGACCAAGTGGGAAAGACACCTAAGAGAAATAAATTGTGATAATGCAATGGTATTGTGAATATAAGAAAGGGACTCATGGGTGGGTTACTAGGTTGGGCTGTGCATAAAGCCCATAACAGAAAATGCTAAAGAGATTTACTAAGGGTGAACATCCTTTGGACTTAGCAAAGTAGAATATTTGCCATGAAATCGAAAGGATACATCGAGGATGGAGGTAGTGATCCTATGTTACTTTATACAACAATCAACAGATAGGAGTAAAAGACTAGTGGCCAAGTTTAGGCCGTAGGAGTCATTGGAAGAAATCCAAACAACAAAGTTGAGCAAAATAATGTTTATGTGTTAGATATTGACGGATTATGGAAAAGAGAATATGTTTTCAAGGATGGATTTTTAAATGCTCCAATTTAGTAAAGATGAAAGCTCCAAGGGAAGGAGTGGTAAGGTACCCAAATGATAGGGCCATGGACAGCCCTAGCACAAATTATGGAAAAATAGAACTTAGTGCCTAAAGTGGCACAAACTAGGAAAGAGGATAATGGTGCCCTCAAGTAAAGAACTTCCATGAGTGTTTATCATCCACAGTCAGACAGTTTGTGTGAGATAAAAATCCCTAGGCCCCAAAGTGGAGCTAAAGGGTGCCACATGGTAGTGGTTGAGGCAAAAGCCAAATGAGCATAACACATTTGGACTAAAAGCTCTAACTTGAAAAGTTGAGAGTGAGAGTGAACTCCCAACAACGTGTGCGAGAAATGAGCACGAAGCAAGCAATAAGTGAGTCTTTAAAAAAAGGACACAAGAGGACAACAAATGACACATGGAAGTGTCCGAGATAGAGTCCGAAAAGGAGTCTAAGATAGAGTCCGAGGAGTTTGAGAAGGAGTTTGAGATGGAGTCTGAAATGGACCAGAGATGGAGTCCGA
Organism: Selaginella moellendorffii; assembly: GCF_000143415.4. Lineage (NCBI taxonomy): Eukaryota > Viridiplantae > Streptophyta > Lycopodiopsida > Selaginellales > Selaginellaceae > Selaginella > Selaginella moellendorffii. The sequence continues at coordinate 631,011 of NW_003314330.1, read as the reverse complement.
GATGAACCTGAGATGGAATTCGCGATGGACCTGAGATGGAGTCTGAGATGTGAGATAGAATCTAAAATGGACCTAAGATGGAGTCTGAGATGGAGTCCACGATGGACCTGAGATGGAGTTCGAGATGGAATCCGATATGGAATTGAGACCGAGTCCAAGTCCGAAATTGAGTCCAAGCCCGAGATTGAGTCTAAGCCCGAGTCCAAATCCAAATCTGAGTCTGAGTCCGAATACTAATACCAGTTGTTAGGTGAAATCCCAAAGCAATCGTCCCCCGGGGGGGGGAGGGGGTTTATAGTGGGTTTCAAAAGCATAGTAGGGAGAGTGTGGGGGTTAGACTCCAGTGGAACCAAGAAAGGCCAAGAAAGACTAGTGTGACTAAAGAAGGCTAGACCCACATGTTGAGTCATGATATATCCATTGAGTTTAAGGCTAAAGTGAATACGGACAGACAAGCGGGGTAGCTTGGTGAAGTATTCAAGTGTTGGCTCTAGTTCCCTCGGGAGATCGATTTATTGATGCTCCTAGTCTAAGTGTGGGTGGCACTACCTATTTGGATACTTGGCGTGGCTTAACGGAACCTCACTCTAGCCCCATGGCTAGGGCACCCAAAGGCGAAAGGTGGGAAGAGTACCCATGAAGCTTGCGTAGGGCCATAGTGTTCTGAAACATCCCAAAGTTTCGGACCGTGGAAAGGAAGAGGAGAAATCTTTTGGTGTAGTGACCAAGAAGATAATCACATGGTGAGGAAGTCCCAAAGGACAGTGGGACTTAGTGGTCAGGCCTATGGGCCGTGACCCAATGGCAGTGTTGGCGAACATAGCCATGACAGAAAAAGACTTGGTGAGGATTGAAAAAGGGATATTGAGGAAGGTTATTTCCCATGTTTAGGGCATCCTAAGGATGCTAAAGAGTGGATCTGGGATGATCACTCATGGACAGATGGCTTAGTTTTTTAGAGACAAGACTATAATGTAAGTGTTGTTGGATCATCAGTGTAACAAAGGTGAATAGGCATGGCCTTAGCTTAACCAGCTAATATGTCAATGGCATCTTTGGGTGTTGATTATGGGATTAAACATGTAAAGCACTTGGACCAAGTGCAAAGGTTGAGTGGCATAAATGCTATTCTCGGGGGTAACATGTCCCCAAGTCCAGAATAGGACTTATGGAGGTTGTGAGTGAAACTCCTCCAAATGGTCAAAGGTGTGGTTAGAATGGAAAATTTAGTTGTTTACAGTTTGGTGAAACTGCTTATTTGGATCTTCAAATGGATGATTGATAAGTACATGAACTTTCACCATTTAGATTGGGATGGTTATTTGTTATTTCTTCTGTATGCATATATCATAAGGGTGTAAAGTTTTGTTGGTGCTTCACCATATAAACTCTTATATAGTCATGATCCAATACTACCAATGAAGTTGGGTTTACTTTCGTGATTGCCGCAAGCTACTAATGCTAAGTCGTGGGATATATATTTGATGAACATTCTTCCACTTGTCCGAGCAAAGTCTGCTAAGCACCTGGGCTGCATACAAGTGGGATAACAATGGCACTACAACTCCTATCATCATCCGCTTACGGAGTACAAAATGGATGACTTAGTGTTAATTTATTTTCCTCATCTTACGATATATAGTTTATCTAAAGGGCTCCTTGCTCAGTGAAAAGGACTATATTAGGTGTTGTGGTAAGTTGGACTACAAGTTTATGAGGTTTGGCATGACATCCAGCAAGCCAATTTTGTATGTATAACAACTAAAACACTTTATACAAAAGGATTAAGAACAATTGGCACCACTTACAAATCCACTGATGCCTTCTCCTAATGTTCCTCCAATTTCCAACCCATTTATGAGAGAACTTTGACAGTCTTCCATTATTTTGATAAGAAGAGATGATGTGAGATCCAAGCGTATGGCTATAATGTCGTATACTAATATTAATATAGTGGGATTAGCTATCAAATTGGTTTTAATCCAGACTATTCGCTCCTATATATAAGATAGGGTTTTTGGGCTAATTGATATATATATTTTTTATATTCTTTTTCCATATTCCATGTATTCACATTATGAGTTATTTAAGAAAATAAAAAATTTCAATTTTACTTGAGTAATTATTTAATTAGAGAAAAATATCTAATAAAAACTTTGTACCATTTTATCATTAAAATATTAAATATTGTTATTTTAACAATATATTACCTATTTGATGAGGCACTTTAGAGTGGAGAATTTATCCAATTGGAGTTTTATACATTAAGCAAATGAATTTGATAAGAATATTGTCTTTATGATAGAATATTTGGTATGTATGTGTAGAAGTTTTTAAATTTCAACTACAATATTTTTCATGAAATATCCCTCATCCAATATCAAAATTTAAATTCTAAATTTTACACATTTTATTAATTTATTAGCAACATATTAAAGTTATTCTTCAATTTTTTACTATTTTGATTGAGTTTACTATATAAAGATCAACTACATATAAAACAATTTCAAAACTAATAGCATTATTAAGGAGTTTCTCCACTGGAGCATATATTGATTAAAGTAAATAGACTTTTATTCCTTTTACATTAATTTTTTTAATGAATTTTTTTTGTTTGTTATGAAAATTAAGAGAAAACTTTAATCATTTGTATTTTTCCAGAAATTGTGAGGGCCCTAAATACAAAAATATGACTTGGCAGCCGAGTTCAGAGCTCGACTGGCTGACTCCACACCCTTTGCTGGTAGAAACTGAGAAAAATCTCTATGGAAAACTTCTTACTTGTTTGCAATGATAGTCACTTTTGTAAAAGATTTAATGATATCATCCCTTCACCTTTTGCTCATGTAGATAATAGTTATGTCTGCCCCAAGAACATTGGCAAGGTATATTCTCTCATCACCCCTCTATAGAAGAAGTTTATGAGTGTAGAACTATAAACATCTATCAATAGAAAACCAAATAAACGTCAGTAACTGAGATAATTTGTTAAGAGCTCATCCACTTGAGCTACATGCTCCTTCTCGAGCTGGGAGGTAGCTTATGGCACATCTGGATGACCACTTGTGTGTTGTTTGATCAGCATGGTTTTATACTATACCCACTCCTCCATAGTGACTTTCTAGATCCTTGCCAAAGCACTTAAAAATGAAATCCCTCATTCGACAAGTATTATCAACGAGAGCATCAATTTCATGGACAACACCATTGTCATTTGCAACATTCCCAACACCAGCACAAAAACCACACTGGATGACATCAGATTTGTTTTTCTTTGTTCCAATCCTAAATGTCTATAGAGGATTAGAGGAAGATAGATTGAAACTTACTAGGCTAGACCATATCATGGTTGTGATGGTATTCGCCTTCAGAAAGGCTGTATATACATCCGTGCACCAGCACGAGAACCACGCTGTCACGACTACAGCATTGTCTGACTTAGTAGATTTTTCTTCCTTTGTGAAGCTCTAACTTTTTGCTTCCTTTGTAAAGATTCACGACTGTAACAAAGAAAGACGAATTTGTTAAAGAGGAGCTCTCAGGCCATAACATCATACAGTGTGGTTCTCGTGTATAGCACAACTACAACATCGTTTGGCACATAAAAACCACACGGTGTAATGTTATGGCCTGAAAGTTCCTAATAGGCTCGTTTTTCTTTGTTCCAGTTGTAAATGTATATAAAAACTTAGAGCTCCACAAAGGAAGATAGACTGAAACTTACCACACTAAACAATGTTGTGATTGTGACAGCATTCATCTTAAGAAAGGTTGTACAAACATTTGCAGCACTCCCAAACACTAGTACAAGAACCAAGACAGTTAAAGACCATGAAAAGGTACAGGCATAGCTTATAAAGACGGTTGAAGAGCATGAGAAAGCACAAGAAGTTATGGTTCTTAGAATAGTATCAGGCATGATAAGGGCTTTGAAGATGTAGTTTAAGGTGTAGGAGGAATTCATGAAAATTCTATGGTTCACAAGTATTTCAAATTCCAGAGTTCCTGGGAAGGGAAGTAATGTGCATTTTACAAAGATGGTAACTGAAGATTTGTGTACAGCCTTTTTAAAGATGAACACTGTCACGATTAAAATTTAAAAGGCCAAATGATATTGTAGTCGTAACAGTATTTGCTTTCAAAAAGGCTGTACATAAGTCTTTAACTGCCATCTTCATTATTTCCCTGTAGCTTTTGGTACTACTTGTGAACCACATGGTTTTTATGAACTCTTCCTGCACTTTAAACTACATCTATCATGCCTAGTGTTATTCCAAAAACTATATATTCTTATGCTCTTTAACTGTCTTGTAGCATTACACAGTATGGCTATTTGGGCCTGCACTAGCTTTATCAGGGACTATATGGTCTCCAACCATCTTGGCTAGCTGGGCCTGCATTTGCTCTATCTGGGCCTGTGCCTTTGTGTAATCCTTCTGAGCCATGCTTGGACCCAGCTTACTACCAATGGACATAAATGAACATATGTTTTCTGTCCTGCAACTCCACCAAAGCCACAGGCTTTACCTTTATAGACTGTTGAGCACGTCAAAAGGTCTGAACGCTCTGTGGAAATCAAGCTTAAAAAGGGCATCGAGCTTAAAAATCAGATTGCAAACTCGAATTGAATGGCACCACGCCTCGCCTTGGAGCCTTGGATTGCCTCTGCTGCGCCTTCCACGCCTTGGAAGCTGCCTTGCCCTACAATAAAAGGTTTATTTTTACTTTTTAGAGCTCTTAACAATGCTTTGAGCAGGGTGGTGTTGGCCGGGATTGTGCATGGAATTCCTTTCGATTTTGGAGATTGAGAAGAAGAGAAATGGGAGATAACAGAAAGGAGTGGAAAGATATATGTAAATTCATGGTCCTTTGTCTTGGGTTAAGTGAGTAATGGCTTGGAGTAATTCCTAGTCCAGAGTACTCCCCCGATCCCATTTGTGGGTAATTGGCAAGGTTTGAGCAGGTGCTGTTTCTAATTGCCTTGCATTTCCCAGAACTAGCAGACATTTATTGATTCTGGTCCACAAATGATCAACGTGAGCTGTACCTTAATCCACTTGGTGTTCTTCCAAGAACTAATCATGTTGTCTTCACAAGCTGGGCGTGTACCTTTTCATTCCATTCTCTTCAATCTTCATTAATTCAGATCCAACATAGCTTTAATTGTCCAACCCTACCCTCTACCTTTATGGAGCATCAAAGGTTTGCGAAATATTTCGGGATAACCTACTTTGCAAATACGAATATTTTAAAGGTATCCGTAAAGTTGTTCATTTTCTCACAGTGGCGCAGACAATCCGGTGCTTGGCGGGCATGGTCGCCAGCCCCGTCGTCTCCTCCATGTCAATCTCCTGCCCATCCGGCATCCTCCACTCGAATCGATGCAGAAGATAGGCCAGCGTGAGCGACACGTGGGGAATCGCCAGCGGTATTCCCACGCAGCGGCGCCGCCCGGATCCGAAAGGTATGAGATCGAAGTGGTTCCCCAGGACGCTGTGATCGCTGCCCAGGAATCGCTCTGGGCAGAAGCTCTCGGGATCGCTCCAGTTCGCCGGGTCGTGATGGATCCCCCAGATATTGACGAGCAGCGTGGTGTTGGCCGGGATTGTGTAGCCGGCGAGCTGGGAGGTCGCGGGATTGCTGTGTGGGAGGCCAGTGGTGGCCAGTGGATGCAAGCGCAGGACTTCCTTGACGATGGCTTGGATGTAAGGGAGATCTTTGAGGTCTGACTCTTCCAGGCAGCGGTTCCTTCCAACGATCCGGTCGAGCTCTTCGTGCGCCTTCTTCTGGACGCCGGGGCAGCGTATCATCTCGGACATCGCCCACTCCACAGTGCCTTTGGAAGTGTTCGTCCCAGCTAAGAGAAGATTCTATCAAGAAATCGAGCACGAGTTCTTAGCGAGCAAGAAGAGATTTTTTTCTCCTTACCTGGAGGAGTGCGATGATCGCCATGTCGTCCAGCTTGTTCTCGCCACCCAGTGAGAGCATCACGTCCACAAAGTCCCTGGGAGGATTCTCCGCGACGAAGCTCTCCTTGTGCTGCTTGAGGATCGCGTTTAGGAAGTTCTCCACTGCCGGTATGATCTGGTTCTTCAACCTGTGCTCGCTCCTCTTGATCTTGTCGACCCATCGCAGCGCAGGGATGAAGTCTCCGATGTACAGCCGCTCCGACTCCGCGATGGTCGTGTCCCACACAGCGCGATAAGCCTCGGCCTCTCGGGTGACAGGGGTGTCCGAGTTATAGAACTTCTGGCCGAAGAGAACCGACGTCATCAAGTTGGTGAAGAGCTCGTGGAGCAGCGCGGTGAGATCAAACGCCTCCCCGGCAGCCGCCGACTTCTCGATGATCGAGGCAAACGCCGCGAGCTCGCGCTTGCGGATCCCAGAGAAGTGGTTCACTCTCCCGGCGGCGAAGATCTCCGTGCCGCTCACTCGCCGCAACATCTTCCAGCGCTCGCTGTGAGGAGCAAACACCAGATCATTATAGTCGTGGCTTACGTTCTTGAAGAAGGTGTGGAACTGGGGCCTGCTCGCAAACTCGACATCGTGATCCTTGAGAACCTCCCTGGCCATCGCGGGGCTGCTGATGATTACGTGAGGACGGCTTCCCAGCTCCATATACATGATTGGTCCATACTTCTTGGCGAGACGATGGAGAGAGCGGTGCCTGGAGCGGCCGAGAGAGGGCAGTGATCCAACAAGAGGCCAGGAAAAGGGACCGGGTGGAAGATTGCTATGCGCCTTCTTCCTCGAGTAGAGATTGAGCAGCGCAAAGAATGCGATCGCCAAGCACAGACAAGTCGTCCAGTAGTACCAACCGCTGGAGTAGAGAAGAGAATCCATGGAAATCCTTTGAGAGATTTTGGAGATTGAGAAGAAGATAAGAGAAAAGAGTGGAAGAGATGAGGATGGAGAGGTAAGTGTGTGTTGAACTTATACTATAATTGTGAGATTAATTTATATTTGGAAAAATTCCTACGAATGGAAAGTCCGCAAGCATCGTGTCGAAATCAATAAATTTCTGCATGTTCTCAGAAATCGAGAAGGAAACGTCTGAAATGTTTCCATTGATTTGTCTTTATTCCTTGCATCCTGTAAAGTGAAGATTGTTAATCAAAATTTACTTATATCGTAAGTAGTTTTAATAATGGATCTAAATACAATAGATGAAAATATAATTTATGAGCTATCTTATCAAGTATTATAGGCATAATAAAAATTAAATCACTCTTTTCTAATTTATTTAGAAAAATATTTATCCTGAGAATTGAGTTAGTTTTTATATATAATTTTTTAGAAAAATTCTTAATATTGTGATTTGATTTTTTTTATATTATATGACAAGGAGGAGTTCACTAACTTTCTAGACCTTAATTTCATGAAAAATAATAAATAACAAAACAGAAAGTAATAAATAACTGAGAATCAATATTAGTATAATATTGTGCATCAAAATTTTAATACATAGATGTAATTCCACTTTATGGTATGCATCACCAAAAAAAGTAACTGAGTTTACTTTTTATTTGTCTCTTTTCTATACTCATTATTTTTATAATCTAATTAAATAAAGTGTTACAAAAGTGGATCTTGTATTTAAATACCAAATTCACTATTATTTGAATTCATATATTAAGATCATTATTTACAAAAATTAAAAATTATTTTTAAAACACTAAAATGAAATACTTATATATTTCATTTGCAAAAGGCCATTAAAAACTCTTTCTTTTAAATTTCTATTTTGTTTACATATTAAATTCTTGAGGTGGCTATGAACAAAATCCATGGGAAAGTATTTAAATTATGAAATGGGATTTAAATGGAAAATAGTTTTTCAAAGGGATTGAAGATCAGTGTGTCAAAAAGAATAAAATTATTAAAGACTGAGAGAGTTTAAAAACCATTGTCCTCAAAAACAATATGACGTTTTAGGCATTTACAATGGAATAGGAGGAACGTCACCTACACAAGAGGACGCAATTGCTATTCATAAAAAATTCTCTCTCGAAGTATAAGACAATCTGTGTGTGGCTTGAGAACAAAATGCTGCTATACTCAGATGCTTTCCACAGCTTTACTATCCTCAAGTTCCTGTAGAACACAACACCAAGCATCGCATCTTAAGTTCCAAGAATTCTTAACAGCAACATTCCATGTACCGCTGAGTGGTGAACTCGTCCCAAAGGATCCTTCACTTTCAAGAAAATGCATTTCAAAACTGTGGCCGTCATTCCGAGTAACACCAGAAATGATAAACATATCAACGAAATTGTATACGCACGCTCTGCATGGGGACAGGAGGATGTTAGGAAATAGAAAAGAGCATGAATTTTACCTTTGAAACTTAGCTATATGCATATGGAGACACGAACATGGATTTAGTCATTTTGAAGTAAGCCATGGCTGTCAAAACACGCTGTGCCCAGAAATCATCAAAGACGTCGGTGCTGAGCAATGCAACTCGAACTGCATCTCCGCATCTCTGTTGCAAATCCTTCACACTGATTTCCAGTTGCAAGACATCGTAGCTTAGAGCCCCCGAACAGTTGTCCAAGGAACTTCTACAGCTTTGCAAGAGCTCCTCGAATTTGAGCCTGGCGAGTTCAAAGCTCCACTGTAGATCTTGCATGGTATCAAACTTACACGGGTGGGTGTGGTTCGGCGAGAACAGCTCCAAAACATTTCGACACTTGTGCCCCGGATCCAAGCCAGAAATAGTTTTCCAGCAGTCTTCCAGATCCACGAACAATGGCTGGCCCACAGTGGTGTTTGCACGGAGAGCTAGAACTCTATACAGGTATCCAGCCGTGTTCGTGCAAAACTTCTCCGGATCACGGCTACTGACTCTCAAATTTACAAAGGAGCTGAAAGCGAGAGCACAGCCTGCATAACATAGCACGTGTTAAAACAGTTTTACAAGCCAGAAATCCACACACATACCTCCCAGTGCCTGAGAAAACATACGAGCTGCAAGTGCTAGTGCGAGCACAAGCACAGCGCTCATGGCTGAACGATTGATCTGCTCTAGTCGTTGGTAAGCTCGTCACGGACTGAATGCTTCGTTAAGACCGTAGACGCAAAAATGCATCAAAAGTTTACCTCGCCTTTGACTCCAAAATTGTCTAAACGGTAGAACGTCTACATGAATTCAAACGAGATCGAAGTTCCTCCACCTATATGGTGAAGCACACTTAGAAGGAGCAGTTCCAAACATACACGGACCTTGAGCTTGCCGTGAGAGTCATGCAAGCCACGCAGCATGAATCAGCGTTGATTTTCACTTTTGCATCGGTCAGCAAATGCACAAAATCTGCACTTCCACTCGTCGCTCTGCGACACAAGATGTGACTCCCTCCTACCATTCCAAAACTGCAGATGGAACTGGATTCTCTGTTTCAACCAGTCGGGGTCAAACATAAACTCCTCCTCGCCAATTAAAGAGCGATCAACTTGCCACTCGTATCTGGCAGACCAAAAGGTTTTTTCTATAGAGGTGAATTTCCAAACGAGTCATACCTTAGCTTCAATAGCTGGTCAGCAAGAGGAAGGACAGTACAACTTTCTTGAAGAACGCCGAGTAATTCCTTCAAACAATCCACCTTTTCAAAACCAGCTATTTATCAGAAAACGAGTCACATAGCATGCACTTACTTTAGAGCTGAGCTTTATGTCAACAATATGCGACCTTATGCTAAGGGACAGCTCCTGTAGAGGATCGAGCTCAAAGTTTGAGAAAAACTCATCCAAAGGGATAGCTTGCTCGCACAATGTGTCCCACAGAAGTTTGTAGCACATTAGCTGCAACCTGTAAAGCCACAAAGAATACTATCAGCGTGCAAAGACACACAGACGAGCACCTTCCATTTCGTTTTTGAGCGTCGGATGGAAGAGACTGACGTAAGCGTGTTTTCGTATCAATTAGGCGAGGTCCGGCACTACCTTCGGGTAGCATCAACTCGTCAATGATACCAGTCCACCAGTTGCCTTCCACAAATGCTACTCTGCAAAAACAAAGATTGTAAGAAGCAAGCTCATGTTCTAGTCTTTTGTTCTAGCTTACATGGGAAGTTCTCTCGTGAGGCCTTCGGCTAGAAGCTGCCTAGTGCCAACCAAATAATTGATGAATCGAACAGCCCAGAAATCTTCTCTCGTTCGTATATCAACATCCACTCTCTTAACAACCTGCTTTGGAAACGAAAGGAAGTAAACGAAGGAAAGCCGAAGAAAAAAATGCTACCTCTGATTCGAGCTCTACGTGCCGGGCGCTCCCGGCTTGCATTGCGGAAGTTTTCGGAGGCTTCCCACGCAAGAAAGAAAACTCCACTTGTTTCTCACACCATTCCTGTCAATCAACTCAGCAACAAATCTTAAAAACTAGCATTGCTTTGCTCACCAATGCCGTCATGTCGGTCACACACAGGCTCTTCTTCAATGGAAATCGCAATGCCGCTGGCAATGGCGCCGAATCCTCAATGTCTCTCACCTCCGATGACACATTCTATGCCCGAAACGCTCAAAACACGAAACAATCGAAAATATTTCGCTCGCACCCACCAGAACCAGGCTCGATTGAGCTCGTGCCGCTGCCGCCAGCATCCTGCTGCGATGGAAAGCGCTAGCCTGCCGCAGCGCGGCCTCGATCGCTTGCATTTCCTCTTCGTCCACGAGCTCGAATGGTACCGACATTAAGAGCCCTAAAAATAAAGAGTGACTGGAAACGTCGCGGTTCGAATCCCCTCACGAAATTTTAATTCAGAGCAAATTATTTACATCGCAAACTCTTAATTAACCCCGTGTGCTTCGAGGCGTTCCAGCAGCGTCGTCTTCACAGCTCAAATACTTGTAGCTACCAACGTTTAATCTATTTATTCGAGCACAACAGAGCATTTGCTCTGGCAGCTCTTCCGCTTTGTTTCCCTGGAAGGAAGAAAACAAAGAACAGTCACGACGAAGGAAGAAAACTTGTGAATGACTACTACCACTCACCTGGATTGTAAGGCCAATGTCTAAAACACACAGCTTCAGCCTCTCTCGGAAAGATTCCACTGCCTTTCGTGCAATGAAGTTAAAGCGATGAACGTCCAAATCCACTTCGAGGTAGCCGGGACCCTGGATCATGGAATTCATCCATGAGAACAATGCGATCTAGCTAAAAAAACTAAAACGGACCTTGTGAAACGAGTGCTGTGGACGAGAAAGAATGGGCTTCTCATTTGAAGTCACGACCAGCCTCTTCTCCGTAGCACTGAGATGTATCTCATCAGGATTCAAAACTCTGGCCACAATCTTTAGCCTCTCCCTGAACGAAACAGTTGTCTCTCCAACAAGGCCTCTGACCTTCTCCTGTTCGTCGTCGAGTAATTTCTGGAACAAAACAATGAATTCTTCACACGCGATTATAAAACAAGAGACTCACAGATAGCATGTCTTTTAGATACGGAGGGCCGTTCCTCTTGAACTCTTCCGACATTCTGTAATAGAAAACCAGGTTCAAACCTTCCCCATTGTTTTCAGCTGGAAACATTGAGGCAGAGTACATAGGCACCTAAAGTAAACGTCATCAAACCCATAGAAAAGGAAGATAGATACAAACCTGAATGTTGAAAATAAACAAAGAGGGGGACTTGTCGTCTGGATTTCCGTCTACAATCTGCGATAGATCCACAAACCGAGCGACATGATCGATTTTCTTTGGCGACAGGAAAACATCCACACCAGCAGCCTCGAAGATTGAAAACTTGGACGCAGCTTGCTTTTTCTTATCCCTGTGAGGAAAAACTAGTTAGCAAGCAATGCCAACATCAAAACGAGAAACAACACACTTCATGTAGTTACGGGATCTTAGTTTGAAGGTCGACGGACATATTCTAGACCAGCTGCCTTCGACCGAGCCGTCCGACATAGGAACTTGAGTAGCTGCAATGGGCCTGTGAAGAACTTTGGACATATCATCTGCACTTACCAGATCGCAAGCATAAGTCACACGAAAACGTTGGAGATACAAAACACTTACGCAGCTCGAAACTGTCGTTAACATCCGAGCGTCTCTTGAACGAGAACAGTCGAAACGATCGTCGCCGCTGAGGACTCTTCTTCTCGAACGAGACGCTTGTTAGCAGGCATGGCAAGCAGCCGTCGAATTCCTTTGCCTGCTGCTGGTGCTGGCTTGCGTGCTTTCCCATCTCGAAATCAGTGGAAGCATCACTGACCGGAGCAACACTGACGCTGGAATTCCTGGGAGTGGCATCGATCAACCTCCTTCCGAGGGACACAGAGCTCTTCTTGTCCTCTTCCGGATGGATTTTACTGCTGAGAAGATGCTCGTCGGCTACGGCGAAACCATTGGCGGTTTTCGGAGACACTACTGTGTCGACTCTCAACATCTCCTCCTTTAAATTGGCGAGTGTTGGACGAGGCGTTGTCGGCACACTAGGGGGATTCAAGGAATTCGCCGCGGACGAAAAATCTAAACAATGTCACGACTCACGAGTTGGAAAAGTGGGACACACAAACGAAGGAAAAAAATCGACCTTTATGACTTACCCCCACACACGCTCATGAATTCGTCATCCGAATCCGAGGTAAATCTTGCTTCCGCGTCATACCAATTCTCCTCGGTGCTTCCTAAAATGGTCGGTCGATTGAATGGACGACAAAAAGGAAAAACGTACCAAGCGACTTTTGATGTTGATGAGAAGGCTCTTTCTCGTTGAGTATGAATCCCAGAGTCCTTCTCCCGGACTGCCCATGATCTCCATTCAAATTCCCATCAATCGCTTCTTCCTCCAAAGGGAGGCCCTTGAATCGCGTCCGAAATCCCTGCCTCCGATCGCGCTTCCTCCCGCGAGGATGATCCTTTTCCTTTTGCAGCGACACACAGCCTCCCATTGCTAGGCTTTCACCGTACCCTGATCCAAACCAGAATTTCAGGAGATCTAGAGCAATCGCAGCACATCTGAGCTGCTGCGCGCTCGCGACGACGATCGCCTACATCCCCTGACCGATCTCCACAGCGACGATCCAGAAAACCCTAAGACGTCTACTCCAAGAAGGGATGGCAGTGCGCTTTCCTCATGATTGAATGAAAGGGGAAGGAGAAAATTTTCCATTATAAGGTCGCTTTAAAGATTCTCAATGTTCTACAGAGATTCGAACCCGAGAACTTCAGTTTATTAAGAGTTCAGCGTAGTTAATTAGTAACTCCAGACAAACCTTGTAAGGGTTTCATGGTGTAGTTGGTCATCACGTCAGTCTAACACACTGAAGGTCTCCAGTTCGAACCTGGATGAAGCCAGTGTTTTTTCGTTTTTTTTTCTATCAAAAAGAGTTCACTACCACAATCAAATAAAAGTTGCTTGATCTCACTGGTTTTGATACAAGCAAATGTATCAGATGCCTTTGATGACTACTATCGGCGATACGCAAGAAACTATGCAGGCAAGAAACTATGAAGATAGCCAAACCAATTACTGATATTAATATGTTGTGACAAACAGAAAAATCAGTGCGCAATGACATTTTGGGCAATGAAGCAAGAGTCACTTTACAATGTGAAAGTCCACTCACAGTTAACTCCCATCAAACAAAAGTTGCTTGCTTGTCCCAACTTTTGGCGCAGCCCCTGGAAAAATCAAACCGGACGTACCCAGATATCTTGACGGACTTCAGCAGCTGAGAAGTTCTCAATAAAAACATAAAACGTACACTGAAAGCCACTTGTTCTCCAGCAAAAGATCGCGGTCGTCGTGCAACACGTCGTCTCCAGAATCCAACAAGTCAACCCTGTCCCTGTTGCCTGCTTTACTTACAAATTCCTATCCTTTCACATGACCCTCGTTGTTGCTCGGCACGAGAAAGAGCGCGATTGATTGATTAGCGTGTTGAAAACAACAAAAGCACTGTACCCGGACTGGAGAATCCATCAGTTGGCCTCAGTGCCATCCAAGCCCGTAGTCCAGACCCGCTACCAAAGCAATGGATAGCGGATACAACGAGAGTACAGCCAATGCCATGTACAGCCGAAACGTAGTCCTCCTTCCCCCGAGCAGTCCCACCAGAAAGGTGACTACTGCTATCACAGTTACCTCCGAGGAGAAGTCCCATACAAGTCGTCTGGCACAGACAATGGCCAGGAAAACTCCGAGGCAGAGCGTGTTGTTGAGTGTAACAGCACCGTATATCTGTGCGTATGATAAAAGTCGTGAGCCTCGGGAAACAAAAAGCTTACGAAGTTTTGCATACCTGCGAGTAAGTCATGGAGATGTTCCGCTTCTTCTTCCTCGCAGCGAACATAAGAGATGACACCGCTTCGCTCGAGTTGGTCGCCAGTGGAGTTGCTACGAAAGCGACGAAGAAGGATGGAATCTTGCTTGCTTTGGAGAAGTTGTCAATCGCGTCGACCAAAGGGTCCGCGAACACTCCGGCGATGACTGCCCCAGCGAGGATGAATGCCGATGCTTTCAAGATCACCTGCTTTGGAGCCTGCTTATCCTGCTCGTCATCGTCTTGGTCGTCATCTGGCTGCTGCTCTAGCAAAGCATCCAGAGATGAGCGAGCGTCCTTGGCCTGTGAGTGCCAGTACTCGGGATTGTCTCTATGGGAATCCTTGGCACGAAAGCTTCTCATCCACTTGGTGATGGCGGCAACGAACTCTTCCCGCGACACCTTATCATCCCTGGAGGTGTCGAACTCTCTGAGCCAGCTTTGGACCTCTTCCTCCTCGGGAAGATGCGTCTCGTGCGTTATACCCAGGCCTACGATAAAACCCCTCAGCTCCCTCTCCGAGAGATGACCATCATCATTTTCATCGAAGTATCCAAAAATTCTGCAAACACATCGGGGCTTTTCAGTAAAAAACTGTGGAAAATTTCCTTACTTGAGAAGAACATCTTTGTTTGGAGTGACCCCATCCTCGAGAAACAGACCTCCCCAAGCTTGCTGAGTAGAGTAGACGTGAACTCTGTGCAGAGCATGCGACTGGCGGTATCGATGCCTTGCGAAGTAAATCCTCCTCTGTTGAATCCATGGCGACACAACCTGAGAGTCAACCATGTCACTGAGTATCAGGCTTCGGGACAAAAAGATCAAACAAACCTGGTAGCCGCAGTAGATGAAGAGGGCACAGAACGAGATCACGCAGCTCACCACCGCAAACGGATGTCCATACGACGGCCGGTGTAGCAAATGCGGGAGCTGCGCCAGAACGTAAGGAAAAACAGTGGCGATCATTATCCACGCCGAAACAGTGGTCTGCGAATCAGTTGTGATTCCAGTTCCTAGGAAGAAAACAAGAACAAAAAACAAGAAGAAGAATCGAATCGAAACCACATTTTTGGTCAGCCGTTTCAAACCCAGATAAAAATTCATACCAGTCAAGCTGAAACCTCTTGTGAGCGTGCCGTCCTTGGCGACCAAATCGGCATTAACGGGGTATAAGTCACAGCGGCCAACAAAGAGACAGCTTCCCCACAAGAGCGTCAGCAGCATTATCGTCGATCCGGCAAGCAATCCCATTCCAACTGAAACCTGCGACTGCGCGGTCTCTTGATTCCCTCCCAGTCCCGACACTGCAAAGACGCAAATCGAATGAGCTCCCGGACAGCAGAAGATCTAATCCAGAGAATCCGCGAGAACTCACCGAGAATGAGGAGCGCATCCGGTAGGGATCCAAGAATCGGGAGCAGCAGGCCGCCGATGATCCCCGGGTTGAGCACCGTGAGCAGCAGCTCGCTCCCATCGGACAAGAGCTGCGCCGCCTTGAGCATGACGAATCCATACGTCGCCAAGAGGTAGACATTGCCGACCACTCGCGTGGAACACGGCAGCATTCCATAGCTCTCAGAGCACTCCATTCTTGGTCTTTAACCCTAGCTAGACGTGTGTAATTTCCAACACACTAGTTTTAAAATATAGTTGGCTACACCAGAATCGAACTCGAGACTTTTTCTAAGTAATTACCTACGACATAGAAACAAGGCAAAAAGCTTTGATCAAATTAAAAGAGCTTGTAGCAAACTCCCAACATAGAACTCGATGATAAATTTAATCCTTTTAATCCTTTTGAGGTGGAGAGAAAGGTGGCGGACGGAAGAAAGGTGGAAGGGGCCTTGGATTGAAAGGTGGCAAGTGGAATGGTGGTCTTGGATTGAAAGGTGGCAAGGGTCTTGGATTGAAAGGCGGCAGCTGGAATGGAGGTCTTGGAACGAAAGGAGGCAGATGGAATGGAGCACCTGGAATAAAAGGTGGTGGAGCATTAAAAACCATAAGCTGTGACAATTAAATTATTACCTGCTGTATCTTCATTCGGCAATACCCGGCTGCAGCTCACTTGCAACGCACTGAAGAGTAGAAGTACTTGAAGCACAAGCATAAACATGGCAAACATTTTAAAAGCCATCTCACCTAAGATTTTCAACTAAATGAGTCTTTTTAAGCTATGGAGCAAATCCAAAATTACAATTTTTAGCCTTGTTGTATTCTTAGATTTTATTTTTAATGGCAATAATGCGATTAGCCAATATTTTGGATCTCAAAGCTGCATTTTTTCAGAAGTAGAATTGTTTGCTTTGTTTGATACTATACAAACAGTCAAACACGAAAAAGTTTAAAGCCGAGGCTGGATTTTCTATATGAAGTTTGGATGTGCGTAGCTGGAAGATTTACAGATCAGTCCAGGACTCTAAAACAAAGAGCAAATATCACTGACCAGTTTGCCGCGCAAGCGAATTCCGTACAACACTTCGCGCCGTTTTCTCTACAAACTCCCCGCTTCACTGCAAACTCACCAACAAAGTCAAAAGAAGATCTATCTCCCTCAAAGTAGAAAAAAAAAACATCGAGTGTACCTCTTTGTTTACTCGACTTGCTCCGCTGGTTGCTGCTCTGCTGGATCATCCACTGCCTGCGAGACCGCTGGTGTCACTGGTGCTGGTGATGGTGTGGAAGAAGCTTTCTCATCCGGGAAGATATCTGGCTGGAGCGCCGGAGATATCGTCTGGACGTGATGCCAAGTGAGCTCCCACAAGCTGTCTCCTCCCAACGTACTGCCTTGGACCAGCACACCGCGAGCGTGCATTATCAGCAGTATGTTTCTCAGCAGCTCCGGGACGAGCTCCTGGAGCTTGTCGCTGCCTTTGCCTCGCAGCCGGGCCTTCATGTACATCTCCATCCGGCTCAGCACCGCCAGCCACAAGGCCCGGAAGTTTGGTAGCAGCGCGAGCTGATCCAGAAACTGGAGAAAGATCTTGGACAAAAACTTCATGGCGTGGTGGAGCGTGCCTTCCATCCCCCTGTACTCCTTCGGAGAGTTCCTAAGAGCGATGTCCAGGAGGTCGTCCAGCATCACGAAGATCACCTGGTCGAAGCACTGGATCCAAACCATGGCTGGCAAGTGCAAGCTCTCCGCCGCTGTCAGGCATCTCTGCAGCGAAAGGATGGCACAGTTCCTCACTTCCTCCCGCTGCTCCCCGCAAACTCTTCGCAGCCCCTGAGCCAGCCGGATCCACATCTCCGCCAGTTCCTGCGAGGCTCTCACGCTGTCTTCCTTGTTCTCGTCCGATTCCCCAGTCGCCACTTGAGACCACTTGATGAGCGAGTTCACTGATTCAGACAGCAGGTCCAGAGCCTTCAGGGATCTCTCGACGCCGCCGACGCGAGTCTCAGCGAAAGCTCGAGCAGCATCGAGGCAAAGAACGTAGTTTGCCGGAGTTAAGTGCGCACCGTCGTGCATGATGAAGTACAGTGCCTCGAAACCGGACTCCGAAGCATCTGGGTGGCGAGCTGTGATCGACAGGAGCGACGATATCGTCCGCCACCCCATGGGAGACTTGATGTGTCCAGCGTTTGCTCTCACGAGCTGCATGACCTCTTGCGTGATGCGCTCGCAGAAAGCGTCGGCTACTCTCGCGTCCAGCTTCAGTATCAGCTGCAGTGACCGCAGGAGTTCTTCCGCCAGGTTCTCCTTGTAAGGCAGCAGCCTTTGGCAGATCCTCAGCAGGCCAAACACCGCCTTTTCCACGAGAAGGCATGGAACGACTGTCGTCTGGACGATCCCAGCCATGTGTTCGTAAACACCTTGCCAGAGGAGGAGTATACGGTCCCGGTTGTTCAAGGTGATCGCGATGAGAAGCTCGAGGCAGAATACGGCGGTGTCCTCGTCCTCGGGAGAGCTAGTACCTTTCTGTGGCCTTCCTGCTGCCCAGATGAGCGCCTTCGCGAGGTGCAAGAGCGACTCGGCTTGCAGGAACTTGCTCTCGGAGAAGATGTTGTCAATGTGGCATGCCTCGATCGTCTGGAGAATTCTCTGGTGAGCTGCAACCTGCTGCTCCGACGGTTGAGACCTCGGTTCGTCGGCCTCCAGAGACAGGAGCTGGCTGAATCTACTCATCAGTCCGGAAGAACGTCGTCGAACTCCAGCCGAGACTAGAGGCGGCACTGAAAGTCCGCCGGCTATCATCTTCCCCTGAGACTCACTCGCCGCGTCTGTATCATCCGCTGCATCGCTCGTGACACGAGAAGGAAGCAACCCGAGCTTGTGAAGTCGGAGTATGCAGTCGAGTATGTTTCGCCAGCCATTACGGATGAAGTCGCCGTACTTGTTGGCAATAGTAAACACTGTCACTGCAGCCATCCTTGCCTTGCTATCCTCCCCGAAAGCCAGGACTGGTTCTTCCATCGAGGCAGTCGGGTTCAAGAGCGTGGTAAACTTGCACAGCGAAACCACGAGATCGTCGAGGATGTCCTCAAGGTGGTGGCTGGCGGATATCTTTGCGACAGCGAGGAATCCATCCAGGCATCCTCGCAAAACTTCCTCGTCCTCCGCGTGATCGAAGACGACTGAGATTGCGGCTATCGTCGGACCCGACATGATCGCAAACATGTCGTGATCTAGGAAAGGCCGGGAGTCGCAGACGATGTAAGGACTTGTCTTCCTGGACCTTCGTATCAAGTCGAGCCATCTGCTGTGTGTCATTTCGGGAATGCCCGCCCCGAGATCATATGAAATTCGGATCTCGTTCTTCGCCACTGACTGATAGAGTTCGCTCAGCATCTCCCGAGGAAAATCCACTCCACCGTTTGCAGCACGGAGGTTTCTGATAAAGTCGTCTTCGCTCATCTTCTTCTTTACTTGGGGCTTGTGCTGGTCTGTGTTGAGCATTATCACCGAGTATGCGAGCACGAAAGCAGCGTCCTTGTTCGCAAAAACATTGACGCACTGCTCGCAGTACCTCTGAGAGAATGCATCCATGACCCTCTCGATTTTCTGCGCTTCCCCAGGTAGCCGGAAGCTCTCCAAGAAAGTCCGAAGTGCCGCATCTAGACTGGTGCTGCTAAAGTCGAACGTCCGAGTGAATTCCGCTAGAACTTGAAGACAAAAGTCGTCTCTGTCACCCAAGAAATCCCCCAGCAGGTTTTTGTCAAGCCCAGTCGTGTACCTGAAAAAGCTTGCTACGCTCTGGGGGTCCAGTTTCTCGGGAAGCAAGTGGATTCCTTGCAGAAACTCCAGCCCCTTCTTCGGATCCCTGTTGAAGTGATCAGCTCCTATCATCAGCCTTCTCTTGATATACTTCTGCTTCCGAACGAATTCCACCCAGGAGCTTGGTTCTTTGTAATCGTCGCAACGCATGTTCCAGAATGGAACGTACGCCTGTATCTCGAGGAACGTCGGGGGCTCCAGTGGAGAACCTGGAACCGAGTCTACCCTGTCCGCCATGCTGTGTATGATGGCCAAAAGTCCCTCCAAGGCCAAAACGTGCATTGCCGACAGCGGACAGTTGACGGGAAAAGCACTCTTGGAGAGCAAGTTTGCGAGCTCTTCGAAAGTATTGCTGCACGTAATGTCGCAGTCGAAGTTCGCATACATCTCGGGCATGAAGTTTGGCTGGCGGCAGAAATCAACCAGTGTCTCCATAGCCACCTCCTGCTGCTGGTACGAGGCCCCAAACTTTCCCTGTGCCAGCCGCATGATGATAAAGCTGAAAAACGCCTCGAGCTGGAGCTTGATGTAGCTGCGAAGGTGGTGGTAGAGGTTGAGCACAATGCTGCAGACCATCGAGAGGATGATGGGATTGCTCGACAGTCCCATTTGCATGAGGTTCCGGAAGAGCTCGTCTCGAACCAAACTTATTAGCCTCTGGTGCTTTCCAAACGACGGACCACCAAACTCGATGGCCGAGTTGATAAGCGCGAGAGCAAACTGTGGAACATCCTCGTCGGTGCCACCAAGACTTTCGCCGAGACCATACGGCCCGACCATGTTCAAGAGAGAACACAGGAAGTGAAATATCTCCACCATGCATGGAACTCCGTATGGCTCTATTGTCCTCTGCTCCTCTTCTCCGTTTCTCAGCTTCCCTTCCTCGCTAACTTTCACCAGCAGGCCTGTAGCTAGCTCGGCATTCCCGTTTCCAAGGTAGTCTACACCGACAATGCTTAAGTCGGGCGCGTCAATATCAGCTTCCTGTCCAAAAGGAAGAAACAGAATGTTTAGTCACGCAAGGAACGTAAAAAAGAGAGACCTCGCCTGAAAGGCAATTGGAAATGAGCAAAGAAGAAAGGGACGGTCTTAGAAATTCAGCAAAAAGAGAAAGAAGAATTCACAGCGGACAAGAGGAAGAAACAAACGAAACAAACCAAGCAAAGAAAAAAAAGAGGAGAACGAGGAACTTACAACACCGACATTGTTCTCGACGTTGCTCCATGGAACAAGCAAACCATTGTTCCCGGCGAGAGGATCCATGCTGGAGAGATGCCCAAAGATGGCTCTCACGAGCTCGTGCATGGTGTGCCTGGCCACGCGCTGGAGGAGCTCACTCTTGTTCCCGGCCTGATGAACCACCCGAAAGGTCGTGTTGACAACGTTGCAAACATCCCTGTGCCCGAGCACTGCCCCCATATCACCGCCAATGCAAGCCAGAAGAACTTGCAAGATCTTCATGAGCACAGCCTCCTCGGACGCCGGATCCGTGACCTCAAACCGGCAGCTCGTCACGGACTCGACGATCGCATGCATCGCCTCGTCGACATGGCTGGTCCGGAGATCAAACACATCCGAGGTGAGGATCTTGTAGACCGCGCTGAGAGCCGTGCCAGTGATTGGGGCGCCTGTCTCGTCCGATCTCACCACATCCAGGAAAGGCGCGAGGTAGAGGCAGGGATTGATGGAATTCCAGGGCTTTTTCGTCCAGCTGAAGATAGATCGCCTCAGGAGCTTGAGGGAATAGATCAGGGAGTGATCCAGCTGCTCTTCATACCTCCCGGCCCAGCGGCTGTTGCGCCGCATTGTGGCCAGCACTGCGCCTACCTCGGCGGAGATCATACACGCCAATGCGCCGCTCTCCCGCCGCCGCCGGGCAGCGCTGCGAGAATTCGCCATCGCGGCGCCCCAGCCCTGCGCCTGCTCTTGCCCCTGTGGCAGCTCCCACAGCTCCCTCCACCCTAGGAGGGACTTGGTCCAGGTTCGATTCCGCGTAAGAGAAAATCTTGTTAATAAGGGTAAATGTAAACCACGAAAGACCTAACTTTGACCTATATTATAAAACGACCTTTATGGATCATATGCTAATCTCCTGTACGGATAGTCTTACATATGCCATCTTCTTGCTCCTCTAGTTACTCCTATCCGAGCACAAATGAACTGGGTGGTTTACGCCTTTGGGCTGATGGAGCAGCCATCATCTGCCCTATCATCACCTGTTGCTGAGAGGTTCTTCGGAGTCTTAATTAACCCCCATAGCTTATCCATGTTGCTTTGTCCAGCTCCAAGAGGTTCTCGATCTTGAGGATGAAGTCCTGCGACGCTCCAGTCACAAACGCACAAAATATAGTCATGCAAAGGCCTGCCGAACAGCTCCTTGAATCGAGCTGAGTGTCATTGCCATCTCGGAAAAAAGAAAGAAAAAAAAAAAAAAAACAAGAAGCTGGGCGTCTTTGAAATGACCCGCTGACCTTTTCTATGTATCCGGGAGCCTACCGATTCAATCCAACACAATGCCTAAAGACAAGAACTTGGCAGAGTGCCTCCACCGCCTTCACCCAATAAACCCTTGCAAACCACGGCAGCAGCACACCTTTGCTTATATTTCAATGGCGGCTATTATCTCGAACTTTATCTGGAGGTAAAGTTGCGTATTCCATAGCAGTGCAATTCACGGGATGGCACGTTTGCAGATCCAAACAATTGCCTCACAAATGATGAGGATTCAAAGACAGTTTACTCCACTCATGCCAATCCTTCCATGTCTGGAACAGTGCTCACTGCGGATTGCAAGAAAACAAATGGAGCCATGGTTCACGCTGATATTAATCTAAACTTGGGCTATCATTGTTTGATTCCAGCTTAAGTATGTTTCTCTTACTAATCTTACAAAATCTACCGCTCTGCTAATGCCTCAATCTTGTCCAAGTTGCCTAAAATAAAGAAAAAAAAAACTTGGATTCATAAAAAGGCTTGAGATCAAGACATTGAGCCTTTAATTATTTTTAGTATTATAGTTTTATTTAGGTTAGATTTGGAATTTTCTAATCCAGGATGGTTCTAACTATTGATTTTTGTACCATGTGTCAAACTATTGCAAATTTGCCTAGATGGTAATGCTTATAACCTGGTGACTTACCTGATCATTCTTAAGTTTCTTTGTCGTCGCCCAGGAAAAATGTTTCTACTCTTTGTAACTCTGCTGGTGCTCCATAGCTTCACTGCCATGGCACTTCACGTGGTTCTCACTTCGCTATTTAATCCAGTGGTAACAAAATTCTTACAGGGATGTGGTGGGCTGGAGAAATGCTCCGATTTTAAGTTTGTTAAGCCCACCCAGAAGATAGCGGCAAAGGGAAAGGCGACGTTTATAGATTCAAACTAATGCATTACAAACGATGATGGACACCTTACAGAAGGATTCAAAGAACTCCACTCACGTTCCAATCCTTCCATGTCTGAAACAGTGCTCAATGAGGATTGCAAGAAGAAACATGGAACCATGGTTCACTCTGATATTGATCTAAACTTCTACTCTGGCTGGAGGATAGATTATTGTCATTGTTTGATCCCAGTTTAAGTATATCTCTAGTGATATATCTAGCTCCATCCTTTAGTAGGGGAATTATAATCAATATCATATCTAGAATAATAAAACAGGATCAATAAAGAGTAGAATTTGGAACAACCAAATAATCAAATAATAATAGCCAAATTAAGTTAGTGGTCTAAACTCATTGGACTCCAATATAAATTGAGTGATTAGATGAAAGCATTTGAGTTGTGATGGCTTTTCAAATCATTTCAATGCTTATCTTTAAAGTGTTTATCTTTCTCAATGCATTGCAAGTGAGTGGCAGCCGAACGTTGCTGAAGGAGCATGCTCTTCTACTTGATTCAGCAGGAAAAAGCTTACAAACTCAGGTTCCTCATGCTGCATCTCCTCACCATCCAGGATATGCTTGGCCACCCTCAAGCCACATTCCACCATTCCATCAAGAGCTCTTAATCCAAACGTGTTACATATTTTCCCATTATAGCCTCATCTATGTATAATTTCTAATTTTTTTTGCAATGTATTTTCACTAACCTTAAAGCAAATATATTGGCTAGACTAACATTCTTAACATCAATCTCTAAGATTTGGATGATTAATTTATCTACGATATCACAAGAGTGTAAACATGTTACACTTGTTTATATGGAACATTAAATGAATTTTTAAACTAGTTAGCAAGTCCAAAGTGTAAGCAATATCTAATAACAATGATATTCATTAGTTAACTTTTTATCTTTGTTGCAAATGTGACTGTAGGTATTAAAAGTTACTTATCGGTTAGTCCTTTTGAATATTCTTTCTTTACTGCTACAACGGTAGGAATTTAGTATTACTGGACCTTTTATTAGTTCCTTTTGTTTAAGTGTTAATAAACTAGGCTTATCACCTATATTTAGCCAAATGAACATCAGGTAAGAATTTTTATGTTTTCTTACTGAGCATATTTGGCCTAGCTCTTAGTTCTCTTTTGTTCTATCTTGCACTAGCTTGACAAAAACCCTTTCATATTGAGACTAGTCCCTTAATATTATTGGATGATAGCTTACTGTATTTGCCAAACACCCTTGCTATTATGCACATTGTGTTAGTACTATTTGGTTTTAATTGCTATTTATGGAAAGTGTTTAGATTTGCTAATTTGGCATATCTACGGAATGTAAAAATTGTCCTAAACACAATGGTGTTCATCCCATGCCAAAATTCACAAATTAATGCAATTCCATATTTAGTAAGTTTCGAATTAGTCCCAAAGACTAACTCCTGGTATTAAAGGTGGCTAAAGGTGAAGGCCCAAACGTGTTCCTAAAGGGATGGTGGGGGGGTGCTTTCCAAATGTATAATAGGGATAGTGGGTATATCAGGCATGATTAACTAATCTAAAGTATAATTTAACTTTTACTTATATGTATATCTTTGTTCTATGTTTAGCTTGGGTTTAAACCCAAGCTCCACACTATGTTAGTTAATGGAATACCCCTATCCTCAGACCATTGATATGTTCAAATTGGGGGGGGGGAGATTTTATTTAGCTCCGTTTGACATGTTGATTCTAACATTAGGATGTTGGATGTTCTAAGACTATTCTAAATCACTTTGTGCTTTTGTCTTTTCACTCCTTGGGCTATATGCTCGAGAGTCATTATGTGCTTTAGTACCTTCGCTCCTTTGTTACATGCTTAGGAGTTTGGCTCCATTCCTTCATTTAGTAGCCCAAGGCTTTGAAACTTAGGTTCCACACTATTGTCCTTAGACATGTGGCATATGACACATGGCACATAGAAGGTTTAAATTTTATTTCATGGTTATCCTATAGTAAATCACTATAGGTAAAAACTATGTTGTAAGCGACTAAATTTTCCATTCTACTTTAGTCACTTAACCACACCTCTAACCACTTGGAGGAGTCTTACTCACAACCTCCATAAGTCCTATTTCAGACTTGGGCTTGCTAGCCCCGAGAATGGCGTCCCCACCACTCAACCTTTGCACTTGATCCAAGTGCTTCACGTGTCCGATCCCATGACTGACACCCTAAGGTACCACCGACATATCAGCCCGTTACACTAAGGCCATGCCCCTTTACCTTGGTCACACCGGTGGTCTAACACCACTTGCATCACAATCCCATCTCTCAAGCTTCAAAATTAAGTTTTATAACTATATTGATATGATTTAAGTTGCATTTTCATTCTTTTATTTTTATAACTATATTATCATGCAAGAAAGCTATATTACTTTCTTTCTTTCATGGTTGTTTATTATAACATTAATGTTGCCATTTACATATTTTCTCCATTTCATTTTCCCCCTTCTATTCCAAGAGCACCTGGTGGCCAGTTCCCACCATTCAATTTTCCCCCTTTCATTCCAGGACCGGCCATCTTCCACCATTTCACCCTGGTTCCCATTTCCCTCCTTCCAGTTTTCCACCATTTCACATCCCAGGACCACCTTTTCACGTTCCAAGCCAGAATTAAATTTGCTTGTCAACCAATCCTGAATTAAATTTTGGTTATCAGCCAAGTTTGAAGTTCCTGTTAAGTCATGTAATTTCTCATTCTTAAATGTCAAAAGGAGTGTTTTCTTTCTGAGTATCGAATTGCTACAAGTCGAACCTCTTTTACATGGTTCTACAAATCGGGCATAAGAGCTCTGCCGATGCATGGAACGCCTCAAACTCCGAGATGCAATGGCTATGGAATAAGTGGCTGCAGCTGAGCAGGCTAAGGTTGGATCCTCCATCCTTTTGCAGCGGCATTATGCAAATGGAACGATCAATGTCATATCTCTCAATAGCCTGGAAAATAATGATAAGCTTGAGATAGATGCAAGAAAGAACGTACCTTTTCGATCACTTGGTGCCAATTAAGATCGCTTTCTTCAGTAAGATTTAAACTGTCCACCTCCTTCGTTTGATCTCTGCTGCCAAGAACATCGTAAATCTGCTTACTACTGGCCAGAGTGTTGTCGATGCTGGCCAAGAGGAGCTTCACATTGTCTTCGTCTACAGCCATTTGATCCAGCAGTCTGTTTGAAGCCGATTCAAGCTGATGCTCACACAGGTTAGAGAGAAAAGAAATATGCAAAAAGAAAAAAACTACCTTTTTTGCAAACCATTCCTTTCGTTTGCCTGGATCTTCAGGTGGATGTCTCCATTTGTACTCAGCGTAGTCTCTCCGACACTTGTAAGCCCTGTACGCCGTCTGTATCCTTCGGAAAAAAAAAAAAACACTTCGCTTTGATCATAAAAGCAACAAGGAATTTCCATGCCTTGTTGCAAAGAAGTTCTTGTACAAAGTCGATGGTATCCTCACGGCCATGGTTTGATAGTGCTCGGTCCGGCACACCGGGCAGCAGCGTTGCCTTGAGAACTTCTCAAAACGTTTCAAGCATTGCTGCAAATATTGGCACCCTGATGTGATTTCCGTGGCACTAAAAGACCATCCGTGAAGAGCTCCAAACCTTGTGAAAGATATGAGAGCAGCTGAGTAAAAGCTGCAAAGAAAGAAAGAAAATAAAAGAAAACTAAAGATTGTGGCCATTTTGCAAGAGACCACTTACTTACCTGGTCTCCACGAATAAAAATTTCGTGACAAATTGGACAGCCATGCAGTGCGTCCCTCCTCGCCATCGACTGCTCGCGAGCGATTCGCCACTCTTCTTCCGTCAACTCCCCTCTGGGCTTCTTAACAAGTCCACATTGTTGCGCTATACACAAAGAAGAAAAGAAAAGCAAAGCAAGAAAAGCTCGTGAAAATCATACGAGAAAACAAAGAGTTTCTACAAACCAAGACTTAGATGAGACAAGATTTGCTGTTGCTGCTGCTGTAGTCCTTGATGATAGCGAATCTGTGCAAACGAAAAAATGAGAATAAAAAAGAGAGAAAGAGACGATCGAGAGGAAACTGTAAAAGTCAATTGGAAATGAGCAAAGAAGAAAGGGACGGTCTTAGAAATTCAGCAAAAAGAGAAAGAAGAATTCACAGCGGACAAGAGGAAGAAAACAAACGAAACAAACCAAGCAAAGAAAAAAAAGAGGAGAACGAGGAACTTACAACACCGACATTGTTCTCGACGTTGCTCCATGGAACAAGCAAACCATTGTTCCCGGCGAGAGGATCCATGCTGGAGAGATGCCCAAAGATGGCTCTCACGAGCTCGTGCATGGTGTGCCTGGCCACGCGCTGGAGGAGCTCACTCTTGTTCCCGGCCTGATGAACCACCCGAAAGGTCGTGTTGACAACGTTGCAAACATCCCTGTGCCCGAGCACTGCCCCCATATCACCGCCAATGCAAGCCAGAAGAACTTGCAAGATCTTCATGAGCACAGCCTCCTCGGACGCCGGATCCGTGACCTCAAACCGGCAGCTCGTCACGGACTCGACGATCGCATGCATCGCCTCGTCGACATGGCTGGTCCGGAGATCAAACACATCCGAGGTGAGGATCTTGTAGACCGCGCTGAGAGCCGTGCCAGTGATTGGGGCGCCTGTCTCGTCCGATCTCACCACATCCAGGAAAGGCGCGAGGTAGAGGCAGGGATTGATGGAATTCCAGGGCTTTTTCGTCCAGCTGAAGATAGATCGCCTCAGGAGCTTGAGGGAATAGATCAGGGAGTGATCCAGCTGCTCTTCATACCTCCCGGCCCAGCGGCTGTTGCGCCGCATTGTGGCCAGCACTGCGCCTACCTCGGCGGAGATCATACACGCCAATGCGCCGCTCTCCCGCCGCCGCCGGGTAGCGCTGCGAGAATTCGCCATCGCGGCGCCCCAGCCCTGCGCCTGCTCTTGCCCCTGTGGCAGCTCCCATAGCTCCCTCCACCCTAGGAGGGACTTGGTCCAGGTTCGATTCCGCGTAAGAAAAAGATCTAATTATCTGTTAATAAGGGTAAATGTAAACCATGAAAAAGACACTTTGACCTATATTCCATGACCTTTATGGATTATGTGCATGAGAATAGAAGCACTCCAATGCCAACTTCGCTCCCCTATCCCAGCACAAATGAATAGGGTGGAATATGCCTTTGTCGTGAAGGGGTCTGCTCCTCTGATGGAGCAGCCTGTGTTTTGCCGCTTGGATGATCATCTGCCCTATCATCACCTGAGAGGTTCTTCAGCATCTTAATTGCCCCCTATCCGTGCTCCATAGCTTATCCATGTTGCTTTGTCCAGCTCTCCCCACAAAAACCATTGCTCTCAATCTTGAGGAGGGACTCCTGCGACGCTCCACTCACTGCAGATTGCAAGAAAACAAATGGAGCCATGCGTGTTTACCCTCAAACTCTCTCATTGACGCAGGCTCCAATTTGCGGCCGTAAGAGAGACTGTAAAAACGTCGAGGTTCCACCTTTCCTCCATAGACTTTTACATTCACAATTAACAACAGCATTTGTTTTACCTACCATTGCCTACAACTTTTACGATCAAAACTATTTATCATCACGAACTAGTGTTGAGAGTGGGATTAGAACCCCCTTCGGAGTAAAACCTTAATCCAGTGCCTCAGCTTTGTTCTTTTTCTTAATCTAAAAGATTGATTTTAAAATCCTTTCAACCTTCCACTGCATGAGGTTGTTAATGTTAAGGACATTGATACATGTGGTAAGCTTCATCTAAAAGAAATGTTTTATAAGAAAAAAATTACAAACTTTTAAGGTGCTGAGGGTGGGTTTGGAATGTTAAACCCCTGAAAAAAGAAGTTGAGGTTGCTGGGTCTTGCAATATTGTAAGATCCATGCCAAAAATTCTTCATCACAAACCAATAACCAGCTTCAGTGAAATGGTTGCTATCAAAGTATAAGTAATCCTTAGGATTGTTGCATATGAATTTAATGTATTTATTTTTGTGATCTGGCTTCCAATCATGTTTATCAGCATCCCCACAAAATTCTGCTGCATTAAATGGCCCCCCACCGCAACATGCCTTTTCTGCTTCTTTGAAACCTAGATGAACACACACAAATATTAATGAATAGAATGGAGAGATAATTAGTGTTTCTTACCGTATTTTTCAGGATTCCTTAGCACGTTCATTATAATTGGAGATGGATTTAATGTTGCAATGTTCAAGTCACGATAGTCATTGTGTAACTTGACAGCAAGATTCAAGAGTTTAGTGTTATATGAATCCACAAGATTGTTAATAATTCCTATGCAGCCCTCTGGAGTTAAATTGGTATTCCTGCTTTGTGCTGATACTGCTCTCAAGTTAGGAGTACACCCAATTGGTGGTGCTAGCAGAATTATGATATGCTTAATGCCATAATTGTAAATTTCCTATAAATCAAAAGAGAAATCCAAAGGTTTTGAAGTTAGTGAATGTAATACTTGAGTACCTGAATAGCACTTGAATATGCTTGTATCATCTCCTGGAACAAGAATGAGCTGGGAACAGCATTAGCAATATCATTAGCTCCCATGCTAAACAATGCCACTGAATTGCGCAAGAGCTGGTTCGTAAACTCCACACCCTTCCCTTTTTTGTACTCATTTGTGACGTTGCGAAACTGGCGCAGCTGCTGCTTCATTGAAATAACTCCCTGATAAAAAGAATGAATCAAAATCAACTAATTCTGAGGGGAATACAGGAGTATACGTACTTGATGGGCATTCGTTTCATCTAACAAGCCTGCACCGGCAGATGCAAAGTTCACACCACTGGAAAAGTTGGCGCCAGGCTCGAGGAAAGGTGGCAACAATGGAAGGCCTAGTGCTTGAGCCAGGAAATCAGCAATCGTTCTACCATCCGTCCAACGCCCTGTTGGCTTGCTGAAGTACGTCTTTCCATATGGTGGAATTGCGCTAACAATCTTGGAGCCCGG
This sequence comes from Selaginella moellendorffii, assembly GCF_000143415.4. NCBI lineage: Eukaryota > Viridiplantae > Streptophyta > Lycopodiopsida > Selaginellales > Selaginellaceae > Selaginella > Selaginella moellendorffii. The sequence goes on along the minus strand of NW_003314330.1, from coordinate 601,155 downwards.
GATGTACGTGTTCTGTCCTCCATCTAACGCTGAGTCCCCAAAAACAAACAGGCCTTGTACTGGAGGATTCGTGCTAGCAGCTTGGGATATCGAGATGCATGCAACCAAAACAATGACAAGAACCCTGAATGCTTCCATCTCTCAACTAGAACTTCTATCTTACTTCTACGATTGTGGTATTCTCCGGTTTTATAATATGGAATAGATTTCCTTGTATGGAATAGCCATGTATGGCATGGCCATGTTCGGTAAAAATGGTTTCTGATAACCCAATCAACGCTTATTATAACCACCTTAACCAGCACAATCATATAAATTTTGGCTACATAGTAGTCTTGCATTTCTTACTCCTCACCTCAGTGTCATATCGCTCAAGAAAAAGTGAAAAAAAGAGATTTTTCTACACATGATCCACATCCATTCTCTCGACATCCCGGTCGCAGTACTCGACCAGTCTCTGGAGAACCAAGTCGGCATCAGCGTCGTGCTTCACAGCGACATGGCACGACAGCAAAACTTTGCCCATGGTCACGGACCATATGTGGAGCTCGTGAACTCCCAGGACGTCGGGATGGGCGAGCTCGAGGCCGCTTGTTTCTTCCTCTTCCTTGATTTTCTTTGTTCTTCTCAAGGAAGGGAAGATCCAGCCAACCAAAGAAGAAGAGAAGCATTTTTTTCTCATTCAATTGCTCCACTGGTTCAAGACATCTTTCAAGTTAGTTTGTTTGCTGGCTCTTCTTTCCCAAATTTCTTTTTTTCTGAAAGAGCTCTGGATTTGCAGGTGGGTGAATTCGGTTCATGCTGATATTAATCTAAACTTGGGCTGTCATTGTTTGATTCCAGCTTTAAGTATGTTTCCCTTACTAATCTTACAAAATCTACCAATACGACTCTGCCAATGCCTCAATCTTGTCCAACTTGCCTAAGATAAAGAAGAAAAAAAACTTGGATTGATAAAAAGGCTTGAGATGTTGAAACATTGAGCCTTTAATTATTGTTAGTATTATAACTTTATTTAGGTTAGATGTGGAATTTTCTAATCCAGGATGGTTGTAACTTACATTTTCACTAATTTCTAATTTTTAAAATCTGTTTAAGTGAGTGAGTTACAGAATTCTTTATATTTTATGATAAAAAATCGCTCTAACCAATTTAGACAGCTGTTATAAGTGGGAGTGTTTAAGAATATTTTAAGAATATTACTATTTGGAGGGGTTCCCTCAATCTATCATAATGAGGGAGTGCCGAACTTTCTGGGCTGCCAGATCTAGCCAATGGCAAGCGTCAGATAGAGGTAACTGTAAAAGGGTTATTTTTTTAACCACATCTTAGCAAATAATCATGCTAATGCTCTCGGCTAATGGGAGGCAGCCAAGCTGCTTGGGGCGAGGGAAGAAGGTGTTGCGACACATGTCACATGCAAATGTATTGACCATTGAGCAAAGAAAGCATTATGAAGAATGCATCGCCATTGCTATTCCTGCTCGGTGATTGCTTGCTGGCTATCTAGGGATGCAACAGCGAGGAGAGCAGGCTGGTATGGCACAGCCACACATTTTCTCCATTGTTGATTTTTGGGGACTGATTGATGGGATCACACTTAACACCAAGGCATTCCAGAAGGCGATCGATCACATTGGCAGCTTTGGCGAGCTGGGAGGCACAACAATCAGCTCACCAGATGCTTCAATCTCACAAGCCACATGACTCTCTTCTTGGAACAGGACGCCACAATCCTCACCTCCAAGGTAAGAGAAGAGTTCTAGCATGGAAAATAAAAAGTGATTTTTTTCTAGATTTCTTTGCTAGGATCCTTAAGATTGGCCTGTACTTGATCCCTTGCCATTGTATGGGCAAGGAAGGCTGATCGATTTCATCTGCGGATACCCAGAAGTAGCACCGGAAGAGGGTGTAATTTCTGAGTTGCGATGAGAGGCAAGGCATGTATATCTTCGGACCAGCCGGCACTGGAAAGTCCACCATGCCGCTGTGAGATACCTTTCTCAGGAAGGCCGCCACATGATTTTCCTTGATGCTCAAAAGCCCTGTGAGAATTTGGAAGCAACTTTGTTATGGAGACTTGCACAAGAATTCCCTGCCACAGCCAGCCTTTCAATGATTTCTAAATGTGTGGCCTTTCTGATACGTTCTAAAGTAAGAGTTATGATTGTAGTGGACGAAGGCAATGTAATTTTAACGAAGAGTGGTGCTGTTGCTTTGCTAGCTAGCCTAGTGAATGTATGCAATGTAGTTTTTTGTGCTTCACTCTTTAGTGAATGGAATGGAGTGATTTACAATCCCAAAACCCATTTCGTTGAGTTGATAGATTATGGATGTCTTTTAGTGGCATCATCAAATCAAAATCCTAAACTAGTAGAGATTTAAATTTTGTTTAACCGGTTACCCAAGAGAGTGAATATTTTTTATGTGAATAACTTTATTTTTAATTATTTAAGAATAAAATAATCAAATTTACATAAAAATATTCTTTTCTATAAATTATTATAATATTTGAATAGTTTATGTCAAAATTAACTTTTATAATTTAATTTTTACATTATTTACAAATATAATAAGAAGATTATATTCTGTACAGATGACCTATCTAAATATCATTAAAATATATAAAACTCAACACTAGGTGATGGTATATCAAATGTGGGTTGATTTAATTTTATAAATGTGTAAAACCATAATTAAAGCTTCAAGTGTTAATACAAAAACATTAAACAACTTTAACAATAAAGTACATATTATATTTTTATATATAGCCTTAGCTATTTACAATTTAACTCATTATCAGAAAAACTATGATAATATATGCAGTATTTGATTAAACAATAGTATTTTAAAAAATAGTTTACTAACCATGTGAGGGCCAAGTGTACGGCTACGATGCTGTATACTAATATTAGCGTAATGGAATTTTGGTAGCCGTCGAATTGGTTTCAATCCGGACCACTCGCTCTTGTATATAAGCTAAGGTTTTTAGGCTAATTGATATGCACATTTTCTATATTCCTTTCCATATTCCAAGCACTCACATTGGTGGAGGTGAGACCTTTGATTGTCCCTGAAGAGTGGTTGAATTTGGGATTTTGGTTTAGATTTAGCTTTTTCCATTTCTTTTCTTTTGTTCTTCCCTTAAGGATTTTGGTTTAAATTTAGTTTTTTGCATTGTCTAGATCTCGCTATAAGCAATTAAATTTTCCATTCTACTTTAGTTACTTAACCACACTTCCAACCATTTAGAGGAGTCTCACTCACAACCTCCGTAAGTCCTGTTTTGAACCGAGGGACTTGCTAGCCCCAGGAATGGCATCCATGCCACTCAACCATTGCGCTTGGTCCAAGTGCTCCATGTGTCCGATCCTATGACTGACACCCCAAGGTACCATTAATATATCAGCCTGTTACACTAAGGCTATGCCCCTTCACCTTGGTTGCACCGGTGGTCTAACACCATCTATATCACAGTCTCGTCTCTCAAGGACTGGGCCATCCATCTATGAGTGATCATCCCAGATCCACTCCTTAGCATCCTTAGGATGCACACAAACATGGGGATTAGCCCTTTCCAATACCCTTTTTCCAGTCCCCACCAAGTCCCTCTCTGTCCATGGCCGTGTTTGCCAACACTGCCAATGGATCAAGGCCCACAGGCCCAACCATTAAGTCTTGCTATCTTTTGGGACTTCTTCACTATGTAACTATGTCCTTGGTCGCCATACCAGAGGGCTACTCCACTTCCTTTCCACAGTCTGAGACTTTGGGACAACATTTTGGAACACCGTGGCCCTACGCGGGCCTCATGGGTACTCTCCCCGCCTTCCGCCTTTGGGTGCTCTAACCATGGGCTTAGAGCGAGGTTCTATTGAGCCACGCTAGGTATCCAAGTAGGTAGTGCCACCCACACTTAGACTGGGAGCATTGGCCAGTTGATCTCCTGGGGGAACTAGAGCCGGCTCTTGAATACTTCACTAAACTACCCCACTTGTCGGTCTGTATTCACTCTAGTCTTGGACTTCCCAGTAGTCAGCTCATCACCCAACACCTAGGTACAGCCTTCCTGGGCCAAACTGACCTTTCCTAGCCAAATTAGCTCCACTGCAGTCCTCCCCCTTACTATACTTTTGGAGCTCACCAAACCCCTCAGGGTCTGGGAGACGAACGCTTTGGGCTTTCACCCTCTCAGACTCGAACTCAGACTCGGACTTGGACTCGGACTCAAGCTTGGGCTCGGTCTCGGCCTCGGCCTTGGTCTCGGTCTCAGCTTCGGCCTTGGTCTCAGTCTCGGCCTCGGCCTTGGTCTCGGTCTCAGCCTCAGCCTTGGTCTCGGTCTCGGTTCCAGTCTCGGTCTCGGTCTCGGTTCCAGTCTCGGTCTCAGTCTCGACTTTGGACTCCATCTTGGGTCCATCTCGGACTCCATCTCAGGTCCATCTCGGACTCCATCTCGGGTCCATCTTGGGTCCATCTCGGACTCCATCTCAGGTCTGTCTCGGACTTAATCTTGGGTCCATCTCGGGTCCATCTCGGACTCCATCTTGGACTCCATCTCGGGTCCATCTCGGGTCCATCTCGGATTCCATCTCGGGTTTGTCTCGGACTCAATCTCGGGTCCATCTCGGGTCCATCTCGGGTCCATCTCAAACTCCATCTCGGGTCCGTCTCGGACTCTTCCTCGTGTCATGTTTTGGTCCTCTTGTGTCCCTTTTCTAGAGACTCACTCATTGCTCACTTCATACTTATTCCTTGAGCACTTCATTAGGAGTTCCACTCTAGCTCTCGACCTTTCAAGTCGGAGCTTTTAGTCCACACGTGTTACGCTCATTTGGCTTTCGCTTCGGCCACTACCATGTGGCACCCTTTCGGCTCCACTTTGGGGCCTAGGGATTTTGTGTCTCACAACTCCACCACCCATAAACGAAGTTTGATGTCCTCATCAAATGATAAACTATTTTATAAAGTAATACCAACATGTATTACCCTTTCCATTCTTGGCACTTCACCAATATTCATCATTGGTTTGATACCAAAGGCTCACCATGCCTTGCCCATCCTTTAAGGAGCATAGTCTCTCCAACTTAAAGACTGGTTGGACCACTTTTAGTGGCTCTTAATTTAGTTCTCGCTAATTTGTTAGAAACACCGTCTCTATCTCAATCCCACTACTCCTTCTCAGTAACGGTTAAAAAACGGTTAAAAAACTTTTTTGCATTGTCTAGGCATTAAGCCATTGCAATTGCAAAAAGAGCTTCTTCATTCAGTATTGTTTAGGCTCAAAGCCTCTACAATCATTAAAAAGATCTATTTGTGATTCCTAGTGCTAGGCATGTTTGGAATTCACAAGTGATTTTTGCATCGATATAACCTTTGCACTTTGGAACTTTTGCTTTTGACTTCTCGAAGTCAATTTCCTAGATGTCTCCAACACCTTGCATTGCACATATTGTGCAACTCCACTTCCTCATCCTAAAAAGTTCTCTACTTGAGGGCATTATCATCCTCTCTTTATTTAGTGCCATCTTGGGCACTAAGTTCTAGTTATTATAATTTGTGCTAGGCCTGTCCATGGCCCTATTATTTGGCTACCTTACCGCTCCTTCCTTTGGAGCTTCCACTTTCGGCAAATCAGAGCAATTGGGAATCCATCCTTGGAAACACATTGCCTTTCTCACAATTCGTTAGCACACAACACATTAGTGTTTTTGGCCTAACTTTGCCTTTTGGATTCTTTCCCATGATTCCCATAACTCTTTTCTTAGCCACTAGTCTTTTGCTCCTATCCTTGATTGTTGCACCCAGCAACATCAGATCACTACCTCCATTCTCAAGGAATCCTTTCGGTTCCATAGCAAAGACTTTGCTTTGCCAAGGCTAAAGGGTGTTTACCCCTAGTATGTCTCTTTATCATTTTCTGCTATAGCTTTGTTTTATGCCATGGGTCTTTTATAAAGACTACTTTCCTCAGACTCACTATGCCATCATATGGACACAGCTTATTTCCCTTAGGTGCTCTTCCCACTTGGTCATCTTGACCAAGCCACACTATCATAAACAGTTCAAATTAACACTTTGAACAAGGAACTTCATTCCTTACCCAACCAAGGACCTTATCCTTATTTAGCCACAAGATTACCTAGTAATCACACTTTGGCACCTTAACAGAGTTGCCAAGAGGTACTTGGTCTTCTAGACCTTTAAGTTGTTGAGCATGACCCCGAGGGCATCCCCCACACTTGGCGGTGCACCCAAGTCAGCCCTTACGGCCAAGGGTCCATGGCAACTGAGATTAAGTGTCCCCATCTCACTCATCACATCCTTGGTGCCACTTGCACCAAAGTATTCAAGTTAGATATGCCAAGCTTTCGCACTAAGCAATTTAACCATGCATCACGATTCCGAGGCATCCCTCGCTTGGCAGTGTGTCTAAACTAGTCTCCTCACTGAGAGTCCATGACCACCGAAAAATGAGTGTCCTCATATTCCAAACCATCACCACGCCTTAGTGATTTGGGACTCGAACCCAAGCACTTGAGGGTCGGGACTCGAACCCAACCTCTGTATATGCATCTACGGAAGGCATCACACAAGATGCCTGGCATGACTCCCCACGCTGGTGCACCAACATGTATTTAAAGCGCGTTATAGATCACAGCTTAGGAACCTAGTTCCTCCGCACTGCCAAGTCCTCTCACTTGGCAAGTTTGTGATCATGCATGGACTCCTCCATGCTCAGCCTCATGGGCCGCCCCCTTTTGAAGTTAGCACCTTTGACTAGGGGATTTGTTCCCCTGACTTGCCAATCTCACTTAGCAAATTATCCGGCCACCGTAACATGGTTCATGCATAAGCGTGAAAGTCCTTAACCATCGACTTTCGTTCAAAACCCTCTCTTTGAACACTTGGGAACTACTTCCCCAACCTTAATAGCCTCGCCTCATGGCCAGATTCAAGACCACGGTTCTGTTGTGCCACTCTGATTTTGCACGCTCTAGGAACCATTTACACTTGGCTTTCTAGGTACTTATCCACCTAGAATTGTCTTTGGGAACTTTTAAGGAACTCTGTTCCTTAACTTGTTAAGGCTTCTCTTTTGCAAGCTCCCTACTCACCATATGGTCTAACATGGATAATTCCACATTTTAGACTCTCCATAGCATCGCAGTTGCTAGCAACAACATCCTTGAGCACTCTCTTGATTCTCCACTCCCGATTTGTATAACCACTGTTAGTTATGCCCTTCGATTTCTATGGTTTAGTTTCATCCCAATACTACTTGCCTTTTGGCCTCATATGCTTCCTTTGGTTATTCTCCTCCAAAATAAGAGGATAACTTTGCACCTTCTACCATGCCTTAACAAGTATTTATAGGGATGAACCTACCTAATATCTGATCGGACGAAAATCAGATAGTGTGTGGGTGAGTGACTGTGAACAGATGGCATGCAAGGCAACATATGAGAATCCCAAGTGAGACCAATGGTATATCATGAGCTCGAGTGAATAGAATTTAGGGAGTGATTCCTCAATCTGGGCATGCTCACCTTATAATCCCACACACCAGGATTCATGTTGCTACTTATGGGCCTCTATATGCCCATTATTAGCCTTCCCAAAATTCCATTTTGGCTTTGTCCAATTCGAGTAGATAGTCTTTTCCCATCTCTGCAACCTTGGATGTTTGGATAGCATCTTCTATCCATCAGTCGTTAGGGACTTTGTCCCTTAGGCCTTATCTTTTGCCCTCATGACACCAAACACCACCTCCTAGTGTTTTAGAGTGTTTGGGTGTCCCAATGATGGCCTCTCTAACAATGAACATTCCCTTTATGATATTGATTTACTATATCGCAACATAAGCAATTCATCCCCTATAAGGGTATATCTAACTTCCTTATCCCAATAAAAAGTTTTAGGTCCTTTTACTAGTTTAACCAATTATTTTGCACCTTTTGCTTAGTTGCCTCATAGTTATCAAGTCCTACAACTCATTGTTGGTGCTTCCACACCTCTATCATTATTTGGGTCACCACACTTTAATTGTATGTTTTCCAGCTTAAGTTATGCCATTCCCATTTCCATTGGGATTCCTTTGAAAGGGGTTCCCATGAACTCACCAACTTGATCTCAAGGCAACATGCCTTAGCACATTCGGTGTTTCTACACCATTGGCTCCACGAGCTTACATCTACGACACTTCTTACTTGTGTCTAGGTCTTTGCCAAGACCAATCCAGTCATTTCTCATACCAACTATTCATTAGCACTGCACCATAGTGTTTGCATACAACTCTGCGCCAAAGTTGTTTCTTCTAAGAACACCTTTCCCACGACTTTATTATGGTACATTCTGCCACCCATGAGATACCTACTGTTTTTATACTTGGATCTTACGATCCTCCCCATCCTTCGTGGGGCACCATACACCTCAATCTAAATGTTTTTCTCAATTCCTTAGGACCATTCTTTGACTCTTCTTGAGTCATCCAACATTTTTGGACTTTCGTAAACCAATGACCCGTAAGGTCTTATTTTTGAAGTGTCAGCTCGCTAGAATACAACTTCATGCATTTATGTCCTACTCACAAGGACCATCTTTGCAAGTGTTACTCCGACACTTGATTTGTTCTCTTGAGGCAACTTTTTGCCCTTTATGACCACTTGTCCATGTGATGAGAATATCAGCTCATCCTTTAAGTACACCCCCAACTCCTTGGGTTGTTCCAGCATTTATTAGAGGTAGCCCCGGCTACCATTTCAAGGACTTATGTCCTCTTCTGTATTTGACCTCCCATGGTCATCAATTCTGGTCTCAACTTTATGAGCACCAACCTCAACTATATGAAGGTAATCTTGTGACTCCTTTATTGTTTTAGAGTTTGCATCTTTCCCGTGATCCCAACTATAGTTGTTTACCACAACTACATTAACACGTTTGCTTTGTTAAACGCTCATCTGAATCACATCCTCAGCTCTCTGAGGAAACTTTATACTGTTCCCAAGATCCCAAAGTCATTCCCTTACTGGCCTTTTTCCATCCAACACATTATGCACAAGTTCACACATGAACTTGAGTGGAGAGCCATGTCCTCTCAACATGCTCCTCCTCGAGGATAGGTCCACACCTAGGACCTTCCAATTTCAATACAAGTGGTGATATATTTAGCCACCAATAAGAGTCTGACTAAGGAACAACTCCGATACCAAGTTGTAAGCGACTAAATTTTCTATTCTACTTTAGTCATTTAACCACACCTCCGACTAATTGGAGGAGTTTCACTCATAACCTCCGTAAGTCTTATTCTGGACTTAGGGACTTGCTAGCCCCAGGAATGGCATCCATGCCACTCAACCATTGCACTTGGTCCAAGTGCTCCACGTGTCCGATCCTATGACCGACACCCCAAGGTACCATCAACATATCAACCTGTTACACTAAGGCCATACCCCTTCACCTTGGTTGCACCGGTGGTCTAACACCACTTGCATCATAGTCTCGTCTCTCAAGGACTGGGCCATCCATCCATGAGTGATCATCCCAGATCCACTCCTTAGCATCCTTAGGATGCCCACAAACATAGGGATTAGCCTTTTCCAATACCCCTTTTCCAGTCCCCACCAAGTCCCTTTCTGTCTATGGCTGTGTTTGCCAACACTGCCAATGGATCAAGACCCACAGGCCCGACCACTAAGTCCCGTTGTCCTTTGGGACTTCTTCACTATGTGACTATGTCCTTGGTCGCCATACCAAAGGGCTACTCCTATTTCTTTCCATAGTCTGGGACTTTGGGACAATATTTCAGAACACCGTGGCTTTATGCGGGCCTCATGGGTACTTTCCTTGCCTTCCGCCTTTGGGTGCTTTAGCCATGGGCTTAGAGCGAGGTTCCGTTGAGCCACGCCAGGTATCCAAGTAGGTAGTGCCACCCACACTTGGATTGGGAGCATCGACCAGTCGATCTCTCAGGGGAACTAGAGCTGGCTCTTGAATACTTTACCAAGCTACCCCACTTGTCGGTCTGTATTCACTTTAGTCTTGGACTTCCCAGTGGTCAACTCATCACCTAACACCTGGGTATAGCCTTCCTGGGCCAAATTGGCCTTTCCTAGCCAAACTGGCTCCACTGCAGTCCTCCCCCTTACTATACTTTTGGAACTCACCAAACCCCCCAGAGTCTGGGAGACGAATGCTTTGGGCTTTCACCCTCTCAGACTCGAACTCGGACTCGGACTCGGACGTGGGCTTGGGCTCAGTCTCGGCCTCGGCCTTGGTCTCGGTCTCAATTCTGGTCTCGGTCTCGGTCTCGGTCTCAGTCTCGATCTCGACTTCGAACTCCATCTCGGGTCCATCTCGGACTCCATCTCAGACTCCATCTCGGGTCCATCTCGGACTCCATCTCGGGTCCATCTCGTACTCCATCTCGGGTCCATCTTGGACTCCATCTCGGACTCTGTTTTGGACTCCATCTCGGGTCCATCTCAGGTCCATCTCGGACTCCATCTCGGGTCCGTCTTAGACTCAATCTCGGGTCTATCTCGGGTCCATCTCAGACTCCATCTCGGGTCCGTCTCGGACTCAATCACGGGTCCATCTCGGGTCCTTCTCGGACTCCATCTCGGGTCCATCTTGGACTCCATCTCGGGTCTGTCTCGAACTCTTCCTTGTGTCATGTTTTGGTTCTCTTGTGTCCCTTTTCTAAAGACTCACTCATTACTCGCTTCATGCCTGTTCCTCGAGCACTTCATTGGGAGTTCCACTCCCACTTTCGACCTTTCAAGTCGGAATGTTTAGTCCAAACGTGTTATGCTCATTTGGCTTTCGCTTCGACCACTACCACATGGCACCCTTTTAGCTCCACTTTGGGGCCTAGGGATTTTTTGTCTCACACTCCCATTTCCTTCTTGCTTTTTGTCGTTTCTCTTCTTTTGCTTTTTCTTTGTCCATCTTCATGGCAGATCAGCAATCTCCTCCTTTGACTCTAGAGCGGTAGTTGGTACAATTGCTTGATGCTATGCACTTGCAATTGAACAACCAAACTCAGTTGATGGCGGCATTCACGACATGTGGTACAACTCCTCTTGCTCTTGGTGCTAATCCTCTCGTTCGGCCGGCGTTCTTTGGCAGGAATCTGGGGATGATCTGTACTATTGGTTCAATCACTTTACAGTGATTGCCATATATAATTCTTGGGATGATGCTCAATATTTGTGTGAGTTTCCCACGTGTCTCCAAGGGACGGCGTTGCAATGGTACAATGGTCTAGGCACAGCCACTCGTGGGGATTGGAGTGTTCTCCCGAATGTCTTCAAACGTGCATTTGAACATGTCGACGACTGTGATGATGCCTTCCAACAATTGCATTGTCTTTGCCAAGGGCTATCTAAGTCGGTGATGCAATTTTGTGTTCGTTTCCAAAGTCTTTTGTTTCGTGCGGAGCCAAATATGTCGGAGCGGATCAAGCTAGGAATGTTGTGGCCAACACTTCGTCAAGATCTTGTCAGACTTGTGCATGCACTTGCTCTTGCCACCCTTGACAATGCTCTTCGCTTGGCACAACGTTATGAGACGTCACCTCTTTCACTTCTCGCTGCCCGTCCTTCAGCTCCCCTTCCTATGGGTGAAGGTCCTGTTCCAATAGAGGTTGATGTTGCTGCTGCTCGAGTCCAATGACAAGGGCGAGGATGTGGTCGTGGCTATGATGTTCGCTGCTGAGCGTGTGATGAAGTTGGTCATACTTATCGGCGCTGTCGGCATTTTCCGGATTGGCAACCTCCATTTCTTGGGTGGAGACCTTAGTGTCAGCAATGTCTTGTTGGTGCTGTTGTAGTGGAAGGTTTGGACACTGAGATGCATCCAGGAAACAAGGAGTCACGTGAGTAACAGAGGGACCTTGCACGAATAAGTTAGTGACCCCTCCATCTTTCTTTCGGGAGTATCATCAAGGGGTTCACTCGGCACCAGTTCATCCAGTGTTTACTTTCCAAGCTCATTTTTATAACAAGAGGTCTCCTATTATTCTCTCCATGTTGGTTGATACAAGTTTGAGTTTATTTTCTATTGCTTGACCTGTTGCCACATGTTGCCGTCTACACTTGCGTCGTGCGGAAGAACTAGTTTTCATTCTTTATGGCAACGGCCGTACACATGCATGTGCACAAGATGAGGCGGACTTGGTTGTGCGTGTGGGTGATCTTGAGCTTGAGTTGCAGTCATTACAGGTGGTGCCGAGTCAAGCTTTTAACCTCATTCTTTGTATGGATTGGTTGCAGCACAATCATGCCAAGTGTGACTTTGAGGCTTCTCCCCCTTGTCTCATACTTCTTTATATTTCATCCATTCCTCTCATTTCTATACCTCTTCATCCTTCTACTTCTACCTTTGCTTCCATTATTTTTGTTCCCCCACTATTTCCTCCTATGTTTCCATCTTGTTCTGCTCTTCCCTTTTCCGATCCCTCCAACGATCTTTGTGTTGCATCTATTGACCGACTCATGAAGGAGTATTCTGATCATGATTAGACACTACTTGGGTGGACACACCAAGGTTTATACAGATAGTAACACACTAAGCTACTTTGCTATGCAGCTTAAGCTTACGCCGAAGCAAGCTCTTTGGCAAGAGAAGCTTGTTAGATATGATATTGAAATCATATATAAACCTAGTAAAGACAATATTGTCCCGGATGCATTGAGTCATCAAGCTCAATTCCGGGCAATATTGGCAATCAGTTCAGAATGGTTAGAGGATGTTCGAGCTTCATATGGAAGTGATCCATTGGCGAAGGCAATCTTGCACCGTGCAGAGTTGTTGAAGCAAGACGTTGGTAGTGAAGTGACAAAAGTTGCTAGTCGAACCAATGTGAAGCTTCATTTCTCAGTTTGGGATGGGCTTATATTCTATAAGCAAGAAAGATTGTATCTTCCCTCTAAGGGTCTGTAGCAGTTGTTTTTGCGGGAACATCATGATGTTCTAGCAGTGGGACATGGTGGAAAGCAGAAGACTCTGGCTTCATTGAAAAAGGGATTTTTCTGGTTTGGTATGGAAGGTGATGTAGCAAACTATGTCCGTTCCTACCCTATATGCTAGCAATGTATGCATAGAATTAAGAAGTAGGTTGGGAAGTTGTAGTGCATTCCAGCACCGGCATGGCCATTTTAGAGTGTGACACTTGATTTTGTCATTTGCTTGCCGAAGTTGAAGGGTTATGATACTTTGATGGTGGTTGTGAATCGGTTGTCAAAGATTGCACACTTCATTCCAACTATGGAAACAGTAAATGCAAAACAAGCAGCAAAGCTCTTTTTCCATGAAGTAGTATGGGTTTGTGGTCTCCTTGAAGAGATGATTTCGGATAGAGATTTGAGGTTTACGGGGAAGTTTTGGGGCACATTGTTCCAGCTGTTTGGTACCAAGTTGAAATTTAGTACAGCTTATCATCCTCAAACTAATGGGTAGACCGAATGCATGACTGCTCAAGTTGACGATTATCTACGGTACTATATCGCTGCAGACTAACGCGACTGGGTTGAGCATTTGGATACAATAGAAATCTGTTATAACAACATATTTCACAGCGCTATAAGCTGTTCTCCATGGGAGATGCTGCAAGGGAATGCTCGTGGGGTTCCTCAACAGATTGTTGTACCGAAACCAATGACCGAAGTGTTGGTCCTGGCTGTTAAGACTTATGCGGAGTAGCTATGCCAAGGTTGGTGCTCTGCTTGACATGCATCATCCCAAGGGCTACTGAGGCGATGGGCAAAGCTCATGATAGGTATCGACATGATAAGGATCAGCATGTCGGGATGTATCCTATCAAGTGGGAGATCAGGTGTGGCTATCTTCCTGGAACTTGAACATTAAGGGATCTTTATCTCAGAAGCTGTTATTGAGATATGTTAGACCCTATCAGGTGTTGAGGCACATCGGTAATGTATCCTATCAGTTGGATTTTCTTGCAGAGATGTCTAATGTTCATGATGTATTTCCAATCTCTTGGCTCCATACACTATGGATGATGCACGTCAAGCGGAGATCTGTCCCCCACCAGAAGTTGTGGATGGTGAACCTGAATATGAAGTGGAAGCTATTTTGGGTACGTGTTGGCTTAAACGTGCCAAACGTCGAGAGTATCTAGTTAAGTGGAAAGGTTACCCATCTTGTGAATCAACTTGGGAGCCTCTTAGGAATCTTACATATGCTCATGAGCTTGTCACGAAGTATGAGAATCGTAATAAAGATTAGCTTTTGTAAATATTGTAATAAACCTTGCAAATTAATAAAGTAATATCTTTCTATAAATCAAAGTGTCGTTTCTCTCATTCATTAATACTTAGGTTAGTTTTGGCAGGTTGACATCGGCACTTTGACGCATGGGTCCAATCCATAACCATGGGGATAACTATTATAGACTGATCACAAGTCCCTGCCTCTCTCTCGATAACTCACTTTTGAAAAGGGGCATGGTCATGTAAACAACTTAATCTGCTAGTTTATACTAGTTGTCTAAATCTTCTCGACGAGGTTGCTTTGTTGCTCAGGGGAAGTTGAGCCTCTAGCCTTCTCCCTATGTCCTTGCGGGCAGGGATGTATCATTCCTTTGTAAGCCGAGTGGTACTTAAAGCAGCAAGGGTGGCTAACTCTGTTAGTCATTTCCTTATCGATGACGGCCGAAGGGTGTCTGAGTCTTAACGTCTTTGGACGTAGAGGAGAGGTCATTCCATCACTCATTTAAGTCGGTGTGTTTCCCACATAGTGTGCTTTCTGTTAACTTTCGGAGTTGTTTCCTTGACGGTTTGCTAGACTTGGGTATGCATCGACGAGGACATTGATCTTCCCCAAGGGGGGGAGAGTGTCGCGAATGTGACTTCGGGTATTGAAAGATACTTGTTAGCCAATCCTTACGGACACTCTTTCCTTACTACCATGACGGCAGGAGGTCGGTACTGTTAGTTCCCTTTATTAGCTCCTCTTGTCCAAGTGTTAGTAAATTAGACTTAACATCTATACTTGGCCAGATGAGCATAAGGAAGGAATTCTTAAGTGTCTATTTAGCCAAGCATACTTGGCCCGGCTTGTTAGTTCTCTTTTGCTCTGTCTTGCATTAACTTGGCAAGAACCCTCGCATGTTAAGACTAGTCCCTCAATATCATTGGATGATAGCTTATCATGTCTGCCAAACACCCTCGCTATCATGCCCTTTGTGTTAGTCTCATTTTCATCCTAAATACTAATTATGGGAAGTGTCTAAATTCGCTCATTTGGCATTTCTACGGAATGTAGAGATTGGCCTGAACACAATGGTGTTCGTAAATTTGCAATCTAGCGCCATTCCATATTTAGTAAGTTTTGAGCTTGTCCTAGAGATTAACTCCTGATACTAAGGGAGGGGGCTATGGAGGGTTCCAAATATATAGTAGGGATAGTGGTTGGAATGCATGTCTGACCACCTAAGATATTAGTTTAGCTCCTGTTGGGTTGTGTTGCTTCTTGTTTTGCATCCGGCTTGGGTCTAAGCTCAAGCTCCACACTACTTTAGTCGGTGGGGTACCCTCCTCCTCACGTTAGGCCACCGGTATGCCAAAATTGTGCCAGACTCTGTCTGACACCATTTTGCATGCAGGTGCTAGATACAGAGAGCTGGTGCTCGTGGGATTTTACCGGACCCTCGTTTCGTAGCACAACAGGCTTGGTGTTCGGCTCTAAATTCAGGTGCACTACATTAATAGTCCCGTATTTATGGCTGAGGCATTTCATGTTTTGATGTCTCAGTTGGGGATAAGCCACACTTTCACAAGTGCTTATCATCTACAATTAGACGGTCTAGTGAAACAGCTTGTTCGGACATTCAAAAGGATGATTGCGAAGTATGTGAACTTTCAGCATTTGGATTGGGATGGTTATTTGTCGTCTCTTCGATATGTGTATGTCACAGGAGTGTAGAGTTCTGTTGGTGCTTCACCATATAAACTCCTATATAGTCATGATCCAATATTACCAACGGAGCTAGGTTTACCTTCACAATTACCATGAGCTGTCAATACTAGGTTGTAAGATCAGTATTCAACAAGCATTCTTTCACTTGTCCGAGCATAATCTGCCAAACACTTAGGCCGCGTACAAGTGGAACAACAATGACGCTACAACTCCCATCATCGTCCACCTACGGAGTACAAAATGGATGATTTGGTGTTAGTCCGTTTTTGCTACTTACGGTACGTGGTTTATCTAAAGGGCTCCTTGCGCGGTGGAAAGGACTATATCGCATGTTGCGGCAAGTTGAACCACAAGTTTATGAAGTTCAGCATAACGTCCAACAAGTTCATCCTCCAGAGATTGTGCATGTGCAGCGGTTGAAATGCTTCTTACAAAGGGATCAGGAGCAGTTAATACCATCTATAGATCCACCGATGCCTCCTCCTGATGTTCCTCCAGATCCCAGCCCGTCTACAAGAGAACCCTGATAGTCTTTCATTATTCTGAGAGGAAGGGATGATGTGAGGGCCAAGTGTACGGCTACGATGCTGTATATTAATATTAGCGTAGTGGGATTTTGGTAGCCGTCGGATTGGTTTCAATCCGGACCACTCGCTTCTATATATAAGCTAAGGTTTTTGGGCTAATTGATATGCACATTTTTTGTATTCCCTTCCATATTCCAAGCACTCACAACTGCAAATATAGTTTATTAGTACATAATACTATGGAATATAAGATTTGCATTTATAGCTTCTATAACATATATATTTACAAATAATTTTCTTGATTAGATTTGGGTAGTAATATACTAATGTTTCTAAAAACTTATTTTTTTATATTCTAAGTAAAACGTATAGCTAATTAATGTCTTGCAGTAATTATTCTCTTTTATTTGATAAAATCATGATAAGTTTATCCCAAGTAAAAATATAATTTACATATAACATATTTTTAATAATAGAAATTTTATTTTTAGTTTTTTCTTTATCAGGTATTTTTCTAGATATATTCATATTTCTAAATACAATTTGTATTTAATATTTCTATTAATGAATATTTATTATTATTTATGCCTAGGAGTATATTGTTTTTCTAAATATTTATATTATGAAGTTTACTATAATTAATTTTTGTATTCAATATAACATTTTGTAGGCATAATTTCATCAATTAAAGTGGAACACAATATTTGCTTTTTTGATACAATTCCAACTTAGTTATTAATATATTAGAAAAATCAAAACAGTATTTTGCTACATACACAGCATATGCTAGGCAAGTGCTAGTTACTAATAATTTGCTTACAGCAACACTTGGTTTGCTTATAGTAGTGTTATTATTATTTACTAATCCAATTGATCACATGGAAGTTTATAATTATAAATATGTTTATAATTTATAACATAAAATCATGTAAACTATTAGATAGTAGAACAAAAAAAAATTTTACTAGAAAGGGTTTACGAAATTTTATAAATTATAATTTTTTTTATAAATTTCAAATGCAAGATTAATCTAAATGAATAAAAACTATTAGATAGTAAAATTCTAAGGAATTTCTAAGTATATTCTAGATATATCCACTACCACTCTACAGGTTTAATTAAGCAAACCATAAAATGTATCTCCTACCAAGTTTTCTCCAAATTTCTTTTTTAACTGTTCAAGTGACTATGATCAAGTAGTTTCTTTGTTACTTGGGCATTGATATTAATCAGGTTTACTTTTGGAACATGGTGGGAACTAAATTTTGGGGCTATTTACAACACACTCAAATGCAAAAGCTTCATTTCCTTTAAGAACGAATTAAAAAAAGAGAAAGAATAAGGAAATATTACTCACTATCTTATTTCTAGTATGGGTTCAATATAGGACTAAAGAGCCTCTAGTCTTTTAAGTACCTAATAACAATTATCTAATAAATATGCCAAGAAAGTATAAGGTGTCACATGACATCATCATCACATGTCATTAGTATTACCATGATTGGTCAAATTTTACCACATTTTTATATGAATAGGAACAAGAAAAAATTGGAAATTTATAACACTAGAGCAAGGAGTTAATCACTGGCAAAAGAGGTAAGTTTATGCATTTTACATGAATTAGTGGGTAGGACATTAAACTAGAGTTAAGGGTCATCTTCTAGATATTCCTAGTTGGATGTGTTTTTTTGCTTCAAAATCCCACTTAGCAAAGGAAAGAGCTCTAAGAATTAAAGAAGAGTATGATTTTTGAAGAAATAAACTTAATAAGTATTTTAATGACAAAATAATAGTACAAAATTCCAAAGAGAAAATAATTTTGAGTGTAATATAATTTATCTTTTTTCTTTTAAACCAATGAAAAGGGCAATTATTTGTTATATATATCCCTAGGTTTTAAAATTTATAATAATTATATATTTGAATTTTATCCCATGATCATATGCACTATATTTACCCCCCTTCAATGTCCGTTAACTCACTATTCTTATAGAGCCAAGGGCAACCAATAACTCTATTTCCACACTAAATTTACCAATCTTTTTATCATAAAAACTAGCTATTTAATGTGAGTCAACTAATTATCTACTTCTACCATAGTCCCATATTGAACCCTTTTGTTTATGGATGCCTTACACATACTCATGGATACCTAATTTTTATGGGTAGAAATAAACTTTATTTTATATACCTTAAGTAGCCACTAATTAATAAGAATTAAACATGTGTTATTGCTTTGATACTATGTAACACACAATGACAATGTATCCAAATCTTATCCTATGATCACATATGTTACATTGAGTGATATTTAAAACCTAACTAAGTGAGTAGATGTTGAAAATCTAGTGGTAAACTATTTTTACAAATGTGGTATCCACAATTTTTTAAGTATGATTTATTTAGCATTTTTAATATTACTTCTTTTGCAAAGGAGTATGTAGCATCAAAATCAGAGAAGTTAAAGAACAACTTTGATTGTTAACAAAAGAAAGTAACTTAAGCATTCTTGAGAGCCAATTAAGGAAAGATGAAGGATACAAAAAGGGCTACTGTTTTTCTAGAAAATCATGATTTTTAACACTCAAATTTAGAGTGTAAAGAACACATAATCACTTTTGAAGCCTTAGTGTAAACTCCTAAATTTGGACTTCCCGGGAGGTCACCCTGCCCAGTACTATTCAAACCCAAGGACGCTTAAGTCCAACTATCTCAAGACCCTTAATCGATTGGAAAAGGGGGTGCACTTTTATTCATGGGCCTTTTCCCTTTATATTTGAATCCCTATGGATCGTCTCTTAAGTCGTTCCCTTTGGTTGCTTACAATCCACCATGCTTCCCTGCAAGTTCACGCCCTTGTGAATAGAAGCTGAGAGCCGCAGCTCTCCCGAGAGCCCTGCTCTCTTGACACCCTACCCCTTGAGTTGAGCCCAGCGGGAGCAAACTGGACCAGCCAGATGTCAATCAACATGTGGTATGATTCCCCTAGCCAACCAACAGAGTCAAACTCGAAACCCCTCTGATACTAAATGTAAACTCCTAAGTTTAGATTTCCTGGGAGGTCGCCCAGCCCAGTACTATTCAAACCCAAGGACACTTAACTCCAATTATCCCAAGACCCTTAACCGATTGGAAAAGGGGGTGCACTCTTATTCATGGGCCCTTTCCTTCTATATTTGAACCCCTATGGATTGTCTCTCAAGTCGTTCCCTTTGGTTGCTTACACTTAGATCCTTGGGTTAGAGCAATTAGATATTAAAAGTATAAATGTGGTTATTAGGGCTAATCTGTAATTATTTTCTAGATTAAGTGTTTAGAATAGATTTGTTATTTGGTAAAAAAAACTTTATAAGACACATTGTTGGAATAACTAGGGCACCTTTAGAGCAATTTAGCTCTCAAGCCATATTGGGACAAATTTCCACTTTTGTACTAATTAAAACTAACTTAAGGATTATGGTAAATTCTTTAGATTAGAATTGTCGCAAATGTGACTTTGGGTATCGAAAGATACTTATGTAAGCAACCAAAGAGAACAATTTAAGAAATGATCCATAGGGTTTAAATATAAAGGAAAAATGACCAAAAACAAGAGTATACCCGCTTTTTCAATCAATTAAGAGTCGGGATATTTAAAGTTAAGCATCCTTAGGTTTAAATAGTACTACTGGGTGACCTCCCAGGAACTCCAAACTCAAGAGTTTACATTTGGTATTAGAGCGGGTCTAGGTCCAACTCTATTAGTTGGCTTAAGGGAATTATGCCATATGTTAATTGATATTTGGTAGGTTTAGTTTGCTGAGAGCGAGGCTCTTGGGAGAGCTGTGACTCTCAGCTTCCATTCACAAGGGCGTGAACTTATAAAGAAGTGTGATGAATTGTAAATAATCAAAGAGAATGACTTGAAAGACGATCCATGGGGTTCAAATATAAGGGAAACAACCCATGAACAAGAGTTTTCAATTAATTACCCTTTTTTTCAATTGATTAAGGGTTTTGGGATATTTAAGGTTAAGTGTCCTTGGGTTTGAATAATATGGGGCTAGGTGACTTCCCAGGAAGTCCAAATTCATGAGTTTACAACTTGTCAGCCAATTCTTACAAACACTCTCTCTTTACTTCTATGACGACAGGAGTTCAATACTATTAGTTCCCTTTATTAGCCCCTTTTGTCCAAGTGTTAGTAAATTAGATTTAGCATCTGTACTTAGTTGAATGAGCATAAGGAATGAATTCTTAAATGTTTATTTAGCTAAACATACTTCGCCCAGCTTGTTAGTTCTTTTTTGCTCTATCTTGCACTAGTTTGGCACATATTGAGTTTAGTCCCTCAATATCACTACATGATAGCTTATTGTGTTTGCTAAACACTTTCGCTATCATGCCCTTTGTGTTAGTCTCATTCTAGTCCCAAATGCTATTTATAAAAAGTGTTTAGATTTGCTCATTTGGCATATCTATGGAATGTAAAGATTGTCTTAAACACAATGGTGTTTATTCCGTGTCCAAATTTACAATCTAGGGACATTCTATATTTAATAAGTTTTGAGCTTGTCCCAGAGACTAACTCCTAATATTAAGGGAGGCTAAAGGTGAAATCCCAAAGCATGTGTTCCTTAGGGGGGCGTATCAAGGGTTCCAAATGTATAGTAGGGATAATGGTTGGAATGCATGTCCAACCATCTGAGATGTTAGTTTTGTTCCCACTGAGCTGTATCACTCTTTATTTTGCATCTGGTTTGGGTCTAAACCCAAGCTCCACATTGCTCTAGTCAGTGGGGCACCATCTTCATATTAGGCCACTAGTATGCCAAAATTGTGCCAAATACCATCTAAGTGTGTAGGTGTTCGATATGAGGAGTTGGTGCTTGTGGGATTGTATCAGACCCTCATTTTGTAACACAATAGGCTTGGAGTTTAGTTCTAAATTCAAGTGCACTACATGAATAACTAGAAAAAAATGGCAATTTAGTGAGGGCTTAAAGGTCTCAGAACTAGTTTATGATAGAATTATTTGGGCCTAATGACATGAACTATTAGAATATTTCAAAAATATTTTATGGCCTAAGGGATTTAGCTGGTATACCTTAGGGAGGCTTGTCTAGGGTTTGGTTCCAAAATTAAAATTCTTAATTAATCTTAATTCAGAAAATTGTTTAAATGGAGATCTTGAAGTATCTAAAAAAAATCTAGCAATTCAATGGCTTGACCATAAAGTTTAATGATCTTCACTCCAAGTATATTAATTTAACTATCGAGAAAAAGTTATGGGATAGTCCATCTCAAATTTAGAATAAAGCATCTTTGTAAATTAAAATAACTATCAATATATCATATAAAGTGTTACTTCTAATTCAATTATAAATGTCCCTAAGAGTTGAGTGCATGTGGGAATAAAAGTTACTTATTATTACATATTTTTGGGTTCATGGGTGGAAATGAGAGCAGAAGTGGATTTAAAATAAAGACATTTCATAACATCTTTCTGATTTTTCTTAACCTTTGTAATGGTTTTTCCTTTTCCAAACCATCTATGATAATTAAAATTGTGGTAAAGAGAAAGAAAAAGTGAGATACATGTCAAGTAGTATTGACTCTATACCCACAAAAGAATAAAAGCATTAAATTTAAGAAAAAAGTTGATAGACCATCATCAAGGTGCATAGGAAGCTCAAGTTACACACTATTTCCTCACACTACAAGATATAATTGACCTCTCTCAAGCCATATTCCACCATTCCACTATTTTTTCCCATGCCATATTCAAACCATATTCCCCAATCTCTCATTTGAACCATTTCACATTCCTGGTAGCCATTTTCTACTATTCCATTTTCCCTCTGTTATTCTAGTACCACCTCATGGCATTTCTCGCTCCTTTTATGTCATGGTGCTCCATTTCACATCCCAGGACCTAGCTATATTCCACCATTCTTTTGTCCACCACCTTTTCATATTCCAGGCCAGAATTAATTTTCTTCAGCCATTATTTGGAGTTCCAGATTTTTGTTTCACTCTTAAAGTAATATAAATTGGCTCTTCAATATATGTTTCTCCATTGAAATGACTATTAAGAGTTACTATTTCTTATAACAATTGATTTTATAACATGTATCAAACTATTGCAAATTTGCCTAGATGGTAATGCTTATAACCTTGTGACTTACCTGATCATTCCTAAGTTTCTTTGTTGTGGCCCAGGAAAAATGTTTATACTCTTTGTAACTTTTCTGCTACTCTACAGCTTCACTGCCATGGGACTTCACATATGGTTCTCACTTTGCTATTTAATGCAGTGGTAACAAAAGTTTTACAGGGATGTGAGAAATGATCCAATTTTAAGTTTGTTAAGCCCACCTAGAAGATAGCGGCAAAGTGTGATGGAAAGGTGATGTTTATAGATTCAATTGAATGCATTACAAATGATGATGGATACAGATTTAGAGATGGCAACTTACTCCACTCATATTCCAATCCTTCCATGTCTAGAATAGTGCTCAATACAGATTGCAAGAAGAAAAATGGAACTATGGTTCACACTGATATTAATTTAAATTTGGTAGCCTCCTATTGAGTAAAGCTTTTTTTACCTATACTTCCATGTTTGCCCCTACTTGCAAAATAGTGACAAACAAAGAATGTAAAGAAGAAAAAAAAAAAGAGAATTCAGCCTCAAACCCCAAAGGCATGAGTAAAGATAAGCATATATTACTTTTTCAACTCTACTTTGCACAAACAACATAAGTAGGAGAAAAGATAGTTAATTCAATATAAATACATATAACATTGAATTAAGGTTGTTTTCTAGCATTTCTAAGTGCTATTTATATACTACATAATTTTATAACCATTCTTAACTGCTTCATGTTTGTCTATGACAAGTGTTGTCTAGGTTAGGTCTTTTTTCTTTAGATGCTTAACCTTAAGCACAACTCTATTTTGCTTAAGTTTTTTTCTTTTGCTCTGCTTAGGATGATATGTAAAATAAAACATTTATTTCTTCTTCACTCCCCCACGACAAAACTATTGTCTATCCTCATGTAGTCAAATTTTCCAAATCCTACTTCAAGTTGCTAAGCTTAGTCTTTATAATGATAAGTTCAACACTTTGGCGTTGATTGTCGAGTTCCTAATGCATAATTTGATTTTTCTGGTTGAGTATTGCAATATACTGGTCTTGGTGGTTGATGCACTCTACATCGGTGGATGTGGAAGCCGGGATTGCAGTCTTGAGTTCTTGAATTATGTGGCATTGATGATTCTACTCGCCCATGACACCATCCACTTTCTTGGTGATTGTTTTGAGGTAAATTAAGATCTGCACATGGTATTTTAGTGTTTCTTTGCCTTTTACTGGTTGCATCAGCTTGTCAATTGGCTGCTTGCCTGCTCCTTTGATGTGTTGAGCAAGTTACTCCATAAAGCTTTGGACTGCTAGCTCACTTGACTAACTTGTGGTCTTGTGAGCGAAGGTGTGACTAGCCTTGACCTTGTAATGTTGTTGTGGTGTTTACTACTACTATGGTTACCTCATCTCACTAAACTAATTGACCAAAGGTGTGTCACTGTCAGATGTATAGGTGGATTGAAGAAAACTTAGCCCATACTCCTTTGGTTCATTTAAATATTCTCCTCTTTGTCCCATTAAGTTTCTTGACCCTAATTTTCTTGGCCTAAACTCACCTCATTGGTTGATGGTTTTGCAACATTTGTAGGCACACTATGTGTTGGACTCTATAATCTAAATTGTGGAATTTCTTCCATAACTTCGGCATCCATTGTTGTCCTAGTGTTGTCCATTTGTGTACTCATCACTTCCCCAATGCTCGAAAAAATTTGTATTGGCATCGGAGTTGTCTCTATAAATGCAAACCAATCACGTGGTGTCGATCCAATAAAGCCCAATGGATCCATGCTGCCACTAACACCCACCAGCAGTAAAACAGGATCAATAAAGAGTAAAAAGAAAAGAACTTAACATTTGGAACAACCAAATAATCAAATAATAATAGCCAAAATAAGTTAGTGGTCTAAAGTCATTGGACTCTAATATAAATTCAGTGATTAGATAAAAGCATTTGAGTTGTGATGGCTTTTCAAATCATTTCAATGCTTATCTTTGAAGTGTTTATCTTTCTCAATGCATTGCAAGTGAGTGGCAGACGAACGTTGCTGAAGGAGCATGCTCTTCTACTTGATTCAGCAGGAAAAAGCTTACAAACTCAGGTTCCTCATGCTGCATCTCCTCACCTTCCAGGATATGCTTGGCCACCGTCAAGCCACATTCCACCATTCCATCAAGCTCCTCCTTTTATTCCCAGGCCACCTTCACCTTTTGCTAATTCAGCACCATTTCAGATTCCCCCTTCTGGTCATTTCCCCCCATTTCATTTTCCCCCTTCTATTCCAAGACCAGGTGGCCAGTTCCCACCAATCAATTTTCCCCCTTTCATTCCAGGACCACCTAGTGGCCATCTTCCACCATTTCACCCTGGTTCCCATTTCCCTCCTTCCAGTTTTCCACCATTTCACATCCCAGGATCACCTTTTCACGTTCCAAGCCAGAATTAAATTTGGTTGTCAACCAAGTTTGAAGTTCCTGTGAAGTCATGTGATTTCTCATTCTTAAATGTCAAAAGAAGTGTTTTCTTTCTGAGTATCGAATCCTACAGCAATGCTACAAGTCGAACCTCTTGTACATGGTTCTACAAATCGGGCATAAGAGCTCTGCCGATGCATGGAACGCCTCAAACTCCGAGATGCAATGGCTATGGAATAAGTGGCTGCAGCTGAGCAGGCTAAGGTTGGATCCTCCATCCTTTTGCAGCGGCATTATGCAAATGGAACAATCAATGTCATATCTCTCAATAGCCTGGAAAAATAATGATAAGCTTGAGATAGATGCAAGAAAGAACGTACCTTTTCGATCACCTGGTGCCAATTAAGATCGCTTTCTTCATTAAGATTTAAATTGTCCACCTCCTTCGTTTGATCTCTGCTGCCAAGAACATCGTAAATCTGCTTACTGCTGGCCAGAGTATTGTCGATGCTGGCCAAGAGGAGCTTCACATTGTCTTCGTCTACAGCCATTTGATCCAGCAGTCGGTTTGAAGCCGATTCAAGCTGATGCTCCCACAGGTTTAGAGAAATATGCAAAAAGAAAAGAACCAACCTTTTTTGCAAACCATTCCTTTCGTTTGCCTGGATCTTCAGGTGGATGTCTCCATTTGTACTCAGCGTAATCTCTCCGACACTTGTAAGCCCTGTACGCCGTCTGTATCCTTCACGAAAGCAATGGAAAGACAAACACTTCGCTTTGATGATAAAAGCTTGGAATTTCCATGCCTTGTTGCAAAGAAGTTCTTGTACAAAGTCGATGGTATCCTCACGGCCATGGTTTGATAGTGCTCAGTCCGGCACACCGGGCAGCAGCGTTGCCTTGAGAACTTCTCAAAACGTTTCAAGCATTGCTGCAAATATTGGCACCCTGATGTGATTTCCGTGGCACTAAAAGACCATCCGTGAAGAGCTCCAAACCTTGTGAAAGACATGAGAGCAGCTGAGTAAAAGCTGCAAAGAAAGAAAAAAAAAAAGAAAACTAAAGATTGTGGCCATTTTGCAAGAGACCACTCACTTACCTGGTCTCCACGAATAAAAATTTCGTGACAAATTGGACAGCCATGCAGTGCGTCCCTCCTCGCCATCGACTGCTCGCGAGCGATTCGCCACTCTTCTTCCGTCAACTCCCCTCTGGGCTTCGTAACAAGTCCACATTGTTGTGCTATACACAAAGAAGAAAAGAAAAGCAAAGCAAGGAAAGCTCGTGAAAATCATATGAGAAAACAAAGAGTTTCTACAAACCAAGACTTAGATGAGACAAGATTTGCTGTTGCTGCTGCTGTAGTCCTTGATGATAGCGAATCTGTGCAAACGAAAAAATGAGAATAAAAAAGAGAGAAAGAGACGATCGAGAGGAAACTTGCCATGCCAAAGCTTAAGGACCTCGTGAAGTGATCTTGGAGGGCTACTGCATTGAGCACCGCTCGCTGCATAAAAAAGGATCCATCATACAATCTTCCAATAGAAACGTTAAAAGAAGTGATAGCTTACGCCAGAAACATGGTGCTGCTGCTGATGATCTCTCCGCCTTACGTTGATCATTGATCTTTCGCGAGCGCCCGGATCTTAATAGGCAAAAGAAAGAAAGGAAAACGCTAGAAACCAGTGACCACAAGAACCCTAAAATGCAGGCTGGAATTTGAAAATGGAAAGAAGCGGGAAGCGCAGGCGTCCATCCGTTACAGCGCCTAAATCCGCAATTCTTCTATAAACCCTAAGGCAGTTTTTAGGGCTATTTGGCCGATAAGCACAAACCCCAGGTGGATTTTTCTCGCGATTTTGTGTCGCCATCGCCAGATCGCCATCGGCTGCTCGATTGTGCGTCTGACGAATTGGAGCGAGAGTCCCAGTGGAGGAGCTGCTGTTTGTCAGTTTCCCGGGGATCAGTGCTTTTCCTCTCTTTCGCGATGAATGCGACCGCGGTGAGGTCATTGAGGTAGACCTTGATTTCTTTATGTGTTTCTAATCGATCTAATCGATCCATCCCACAAAGAATCTAGAGGAGGCGGGGGAGGGTTTTTCCCTTTTAGTGCTGTCTAGTGTTCCAATGAGGGATTCCCCGACTGTAGCGAGCGAGGGAGTTTGAGCGAATAGTTCTTCTTCTTTCTCTGTGCCTTTCTCGCTTCTAATCTTTCTTTTCTTTGCTGGTGTCTTGTGTTCTTGGCGTCCGTGCATGGACCGAAGTTTTTGATCCACTGCTCTTTCGTACAAGGAAGTCTAATGTGACTTGTCGCCACTGGCTGGCTCAGTGGCACACTCCTCTGGCCAGTCTGTATGGGACGGAGTTTTTGTTTTGCTCCACCACCACCGTCGCCACCACCATCGCCGCCACCTCCGCCATTGCCGCCAGTGGCAGCAGGATGAGTTCCTTGGTGGCGAGAGATCACAAGGTGCTGGTGAAAGCTGGAAGACCATCTTCCTCCTCTTCTCGTTGCTGGAGATCCCCTCTCGCCTGGTTCTACCGCATTTCCTCTTGGAGATCCAGGCTTCTTCTCGGGATCTCGATGCTGATTTTTATCTTCTTGGTTTCGGCAGCGATTGTGAGATGGAACCAAGACGAGGCGAATTTTCTTCTCGTCTCGAGGTACGAAAAAAAGCTCGTCTTTTCCTTTTCAAACTTTGGTTCTTCACTGTTGCCTATGACTCACTTTTGATTTCCAGGCACCATCGCTACACGGTTCTCGTCAACACATGGAAGCGCTACGATCTCTTGCGAAAGTCCGTGGCCCACTACGCATCGTGCCGCGGTGTCGATGCGATCCGGGTGGTGTGGAGCGAGAGCGAGCCGCCCTCGGAGTCGCTGCTGGCGGCGCTGGAAAAATCCATCCGCGCCGCCGAGAACAACCCCGAGCTGGAGCTCCGTATTGACATCAACGACGAGGACAACCTCAACAACAGATTCAAGCCGCTCGACGGCGTCACCACCGACGGGATCTTCTCCATCGACGACGACGTTCTGGTCCCTTGCACGACTCTGGAGTTTTCTTTCCGGGTGTGGCTGAGCGCTCCTGATAGCATGGTCGGTTTCGTGCCACGGATGCACTGGGCACGATTGAAGGTGACTTCTTACTCGAAACCGCTGATTTTATTGTCCTGCTTTTTCGCTTCTCTCTCACATCCAAAGATGTGATTTTTCTTTGGCGCTTCTGATGGAAGTTTCAATTTGCGTGCTCCTTGATCTTGCAGAACAACTGGAAGCAAATCTCGCCAACTTTCCGGCCGGAGCAGCCGACTTTTACGTATGGAGGCTGGTGGTCCGTTTGGTGGATGGGGACCTACAGCATGGTTCTTACGAAAGCGGCATTTCTCCATCACAAGTATCTCGAGTACTACACGCTCCAAATGCCCGCTTCCATACGGGAGTATGTCGCAAACCAGAGGTAAGCGAACGAAAAGAAACGGTCTTTTACTTGATGTTCTTCACTTCCAGGAACTGCGAGGACATTGCCATGTCTTTCATGGTCGCGAACTTGACAAACGCTCCTCCGATCTGGGTGAAAGGTAAGGTTTTGCTTCTCGCAAATTCAGCTGTGAGAAAAAATGTTTTTTTCTCTCTTTCTTTCCAGGAAAACTCTACGAGATTGGGTCGAGCGGGATCAGCAGCTTGAAAGGCCACGATGTCCATCGCACGGTGTGCGTGAATTTTCTAGCAGCTCGCTACGGCTACATGCCGCTCGTGGCAAGCAATGTCAAAGCCGTGGACGCAAACTTGCAGTGGTTTTGGTGAGAAAACTTTGAGAAACTTTCCTGATTCATGCTCGGAGAGAAAAGAGCGAGAAAGAGAAGAAAAGCTCCTAGAAGTCCGAGAGTTCAATGGTTATAACTCTCTGCAAATAGAGGGAAAAGAGACTGAGAAACCAAAAAAGAAGGCTTTTGCAAAGAGTTCTTACCGTGCCGAGCTGTGATCTTAGCAGCCGATTCTCACAGCGCTCGCGATGCCATCCCCGCCCCAAAATCACGAGACCCACCACTGCGGCGGCCGCGACTGCTAGAGACAGTAGCGGATTGGATTGGCGAGCGCGCAAGACAATCTCTGAGGATTGCCGCTGCAACCAGGCAGCCATACCCACTGTAAGCTCCTCCTTTTCCTTGCTCACCTTGTTCTTGTCCTCCGATTCTCCCAGCTGCTGCTTGGAATCACTGGAATTAGTTGCAGCGGCCGAGCTCTTGGGATCGATCGAGGCGGTGGACATGGTGAGAACTTCCCAATCGCGGCACGATTCATCCGCCATGGCCTCGGATCTAAATTTGCTTCTCCCCCAAAAGCTTTTAGGGTTTTTCAAAAAAACCGCCAAAAAGTAACCGGTCCTTGGTTCGAATCGCTATTTGGGAAAGGTATCCCCAATAACCAGATCCTTGGATATGCCTCCACCACATAAAGGTTATTTTGAAAAGGGGGTTTAATACATATATTAGGGTTTATTCACAGGTTTTTCATTTGTAACTGGGACGAAAGGCGCAATGGGCGTTGTTCGAGAAGGTTTGCTCGTTTCTCTAGATCATTTCTTCGTTTCCTTCGATTCTAGATGACTTTTAGATCGCTTCTCCTTCTTGGCTGATCGAATAGTGCTTTGATTTTGTGGTCTTTCTAGATGAATTGGATGGTTTCTTGGAGATCGCTGTGGATGCCGCAAAGCAAGCCGGCCAGGTCGATTCATCCTTTGTAAAGTTCCTCTTTTTCTCACTGAAAAAGTTTTTTTTCTTGCAGATAATCGCTGGTAGCTTTCACAGCCACAAGAATGTAGAGCATAAAGGAAAGGTGGATCTGGTAACAGAGACGGATAAAGCTTGCGAGAAGCTTATTTTTGAGCTCTTGCAAAAGCATTTCCCGGATCACAAGGCAAGCTCTCTCGACTTTACAACTTCCCTTTGTTCCATGGAAAAATTCTCACGAGTTCTTCACAGTTTATCGGCGAAGAAACCTCGGCTTTGAATGGAACCGCGGAGCTAACCGACGAGCCAACGTGGATTGTTGATCCGCTGGATGGCACCACAAACTTTGTGCATGGATTTCCTTTTGTCTGCGTTTCGATCGGCCTCACGATTGGGAAGGTACCTTCGGTCGGAGTTGTATACAATCCCATACTGAACGAGGTACGCACAGAAACTACAAAGTATCTCTCTCATTTCTTCTTTGGTTTTTTCCGTAGCTCTTCACCGCTGTCAAAGGAAGAGGTGCCTTTCTCAATGGCAGCAAAATCACTGCATCATCTCAGGACGAGATTTATAAGGCTTTGCTTGCCACAGAGGTTTGATTTGCTCCTTCTTACTTTTTTTTCTTCTAATCTTTGCCTTGCTTTTACAGGTTGGAACGAAGCGAGACAAAGCGACTGTGGACGAAACCACTGACAGGATCAACAACCTTCTTTATAAGGTGACTGCGAAGTTTACGTCTTTTCCTCGTTTTCTTTCCACTGGTCTTAAAGGATGAGTTCTCGTGTCTCGCAGATTCGCTCCCTGCGCATGACCGGATCTTGTGCGCTCAACCTGTGCGGTGTCGCTTGTGGAAGGCTGGATATCTTCTACGAGCTGGGATTCGGAGGCCCTTGGTGAGTGCAAAGAAAACGTTTTCTCGATCACTTGCTTGATACGATCGTTCTTCCTTGCAGGGATATCACGGCAGGAGTTGTGATTTTGCAAGAAGCCGGAGGGCGTGTGTTTGATCCGTAAGTGGAAAAAGAAAAGAGAAAAGCTGTCGGTTTTTTTTTTTTTCGCTAACGTGATTGGTTTTAATGCAGGTCGGGAGGGCCATTGGAGCTCATGTCCCAGAGAATCGCGGCCACGAATTCACACCTCCAGGACGCTTTCCTGGAGGCGTTACACAAAGACTGACGAGAACAAAGACGAGTCTCTCTCCATTCATTCATTTACACTTTCATGGACAAGAGCAAGAAAAACGATGGCTGATTTATATCTTCATGTAGAAAGAAACACCACAAAGGAAAGCAAAGAAACATTCTTTCTCTTCGCATCGTTTTTTCACGATGCTTCTATCTCTTGCAGCTGCCCGTAGGACCTCTTCTTTCTCGCAGGAGTAGCCTCAATCACCAAAACTTTCTCCAGCTCCTCGACAACTTTAGCCATGGACGGCCTCGACTTTGCGTCGTCTTGGATGCACCACACCGCAACGTCAATCCCTCTCCGGAGCTGCTCGAGATCGATGCTACTCAGCCGGGGATCCGCGACCCCGACGTAGTTGCCGGCTTTTACCTGCTTGGAAACCCAGTCCACGAAGTTCCACTGCTCCGACTTCTGGCTCAAGTCGAGGATCCTCCGGCCACCAATTATCTCGAGAAGGATCATCCCAAAGCCGTAGACGTCGGTCTTGGTCGTGAGAGGCGAGTCGGCAATCCACTCTGGGGAGAAGTATCCGTGAACTCGGCCGCTGCTCAGAGCCGTCTTGATTTTTCTCCTGTCGACGAGCAAGCCCAGGCCGGTGTCGGAGATTTTCGGCTGGAAGTTCTTGTCCAGGAGGATGTTTTCTGTTTTGAGATTGCCGTGGATCACTGGAACCTGCTGCTGGTGGAGATATGCGACGCCCCGAGCGACTGAGAGAGCTGTGTCAAACCGGAACTTCCAGTCGAGCCGGTTGTCCTCCGAGTCTTCGAAGAGCAACTTGTCCAGCGAACCATTTGAAAGAAACTCGTAGACGAGCATTTTGTTGTCGGGGCCACAGTCCGCACAGAAGCCGTGGAGCTGGACGAGGCTGTCGTGAGACAAGAAACCGATCTCGGAGACGCAGTTGCGGAAGTCCCTGTCGCTTGTGTTTATCTCGAGCTTCTTCACGGCGACCACCGTCTCGCTGTCCGGAAAAACTCCTTTGTAGACGGAGCCGAGAATTCCAGCTCCGATCTTGTCGCTGAAGTTCCGGGTGGTGGCAACGATGGCTTTGAAGGAAAACTGGACAAGCTGAGGTGATCCTGCTGCAGAGATGATCGAAGCTGCTGTCGTCGAAGCCTTGGCTCTTGGATCGAGAAAGCGCTGCTTTATGAAGATTAGAGCTGCCACCAGTAAGAGACCTCCCACAACGATCAGGGACAGCACTCCGGCAGCAATGCTGGCTGCCGGGAGGCCATCCTTGTCACCATTGGGAACTTGCGTAGAGTTACTACCAGGCCCGTGCTTTCTAGCCTGCTGCTGAGCTTCTGCGGCTCCGATACTACACGTAAGAACCCCGAAAAAGAAAGAGCTTACCGCCACCATCGCTGCTGCCTGTTTAGCTTGGAGGAGAGCACAAACATATCTCTGGTGTCGTCGAGAAAGCCATGAACCTACAGAGATATTAGTAGCGCAGCAGCATTGAATTTAAAGACTTACAGCACGAAGTCTTCAGGGTCATAACTCTCCAAGCCAAACACCGCGTGTGAGGCTGCTTAGCTGAAAACTTCAAACTGAGAATCAATGTGTTCTGGGACCCTGGATTGAAAAACCTCTTAGACCAACCAGCTGATAGCTAGCTGAGCTGAAAGAAAAGAAAAGTTAGTAGACTAGTGGTCACCGCTATACGGGACAATGAATGCTCGCCGAAACCATGGCAAATACCGAGCTTCCAACAGTCGCTTTCGAATTAAGAATAGAACTTGCAACCTTTGTCTTCCTCGAAAAGAACACACAAAAACACAAATGATCTGTGAAAGGAAAAAAACGAGAGAGTTACAGTATCTGTACACTGCAGTCTTTTGTTGCTTAAGCCTGTCTCGGCCGAGGTAAGGCCGTTGGTAGCACCTGATCTCGTCTATCAGTCAGAAATCTAAATAACGACGAAACAGCGGTGGTTCTTTTCTTTCCAAGGAAGCCTGATGAGGACGCTTGAGAATCTGGAGAAAAAAAAAGAAAAGAAAACATTAACCTTGCACCGTGCAAGCTAAGAGAAGTAAGGATACGCACCACTGGAGCTTGATACGTGAGGCAACGATTGCGAAGAAGTCGTCAGGGAGATGAGAAAGAGAAACGGCACAAAAAAGACGGTGACGGCCATGAAACCGATCGCCCAGCCGAGAGTAACATATGCACATCGTGGATGTTGCAGGAAAAACCGACTCCACATTATTACACTTAGAGCGCCAGCACCTGGAAAACATACACGAAAACAAAGTTGTTTGAGCAACGAGCTTTCTGAGCATGACGCGGCTCACCCGAGCTCCCGAGAAAAATATTTGAAGTTGGATCAACAATCGGATACGTCTTTAGAAGCTGAAGGTATAGTACGTGAGCTCCAATTCCAGAAAGAACGCAAAAAAACGGGAGGCCATCCACAACAAAGAGTAGAACGTAGATAGCTAGAATTCCCTGAAACAAACAGCAATCTTCAGTGTTTCTCTAGCTCGAATTCGTCTCACCTTAATCGAGATGCCGATGATCTTTCTTGTTAGCTGCGTGTGTTCTTCCGCAACCTCCGCAAGGTAGAACAATCCGGCGGCTGAATAGCTTCGTGAGAAAGAAAAGTGAGCTGCGAGAGCGACTCCTCACCTATTCCGAGTGACAAGAAGGAGAGAATGAGAAAGATTCCAGTGAATGCCGAGATTGAGGAGAAGAATGCGGCGCTCAACCCCGACCAGCTCGATGTGGCATGGGCAGTGTAGCCGTAGTAGCCATAATCCCGCCCTCCTCCATACCCAGCCATTTGAGCTTGAAACCCTAAAACTTACGGCTCGTTACTGGGGGCGTTCGAATCTCTCAGGTAACGTGATTTCTTCTTCCTGATTGATCAGACCATTATCTTAGCTCTGCGGAGTTTGTTACCTCAAAGCAAGCCTAATTTGAGAAAATTCTTGCATTTACCCTTTTAGTGAATTCTTGAAATTAACTAATTTTTTTATTTATCTTTATTAATCCTAAATAATAAAAGAAAATAATTTTGCTAAGTGTTGCATGTAACAATGTTTAGTTTATTTAATAGTAATGTTATTCCAGTTTATATTATAAACATGTTTATAATTTATAAATATATGAGGGAAAGAGAATATAGAACAATTAGCCTAAAAACCTTAATCTATCACAATAAGGAGTTGCCAAACTTTCTGGGCCGCCGGATCCAGCCAATCGCAGCCGTCCGATGGGGGGTAACTGTAAAGGGGTTATTTCTTTAACCATGTCTTAGTGAATAATCGCGTTGATGTTTGCTCCCGGCCAATGGGAGGTGGCCAAGTCATGTGGGGCGGGAGAGGAAGGCACAGTGACGCGTGGCACATGCAAAGTGTTGACCGGAGATTGCTGCTCCAGGGTGTCACTCCGGGCAGGATCAAGTAGGTCACAGCCCTTGGAGCATGCTGTGGATCACGATTTCTTCCGATGGGTAAGCAAATCCACTCCCAAATGGTTGCTGCTGGCTGGGATTCGAGCTTGATCGTGTCTACTGCGGTGATTGACATGTATGCCGCGTGTGGCAGCTTGCGAGGCGCGATCCGTGTGTTCCAAGGGATGAAGAAGAAAGATGTGGTGGCCTGGACAGCAATAGTAGCAAGATTTTGCTCCTAGAAGGATTCTTTGTGGCCTTTGACAGGCATTACGAATGACAGCAGGGATCCCTGCGTCGACACCTTTGGCACAGCAACACTGCCAATGCTTAAGCACTTTGGTGTTCCAATCAAAGGCCTAGAACTCAAGGTTGTTGCCCGCGGAGCTCCTCCCTTGGGTGGCAGGAAGTCGTCCTCAAAGTTCCCATTGTCCCCAAGAGCCTCATGGTCAATTTCTCCAAACTCCTCTTCTTTTCTTTCTCTCCTCGCTAAGAATCCTTCGCCAGGCTGCTACATGGGTGTGGTGAAACGTATTTGAGGAGTGAGTTACTCCACATGCGTCTCACCTCATATGGCCAATCGAATGTGGCATGCTAAATCGCTTGCTCCCTGACATGTACATCTTTACTGATCACTACACTGGTTCGGAGTCCGGGAAGTAAGTTCCATGATTTTGTGCTGCAAAGTAAACTTTTTTCATCTTGCTTCCTTTGTCATGGCACAGATCTCCGGGATATGGGATCTCATTGGTGGCAGAAACGACCACTGGCTGCATTTTAAGCTCCGAGTGCGCGGCTACGCATTCAGGAGCATCCAAGCTCCAGCTTCCAGAGGACCTGGGGACGCAAGCAGCCATGTCCTTGCTACAGGAGATAAAGCTGGGAGGAGTTGTCAATTCAACTCACCAAGTATTTATCTGTGAAGCTGGAAAGGAGAGAAGGCGATCTCACAAACTTTCCTGTTTGCCATACAGGGGTTGCTGTTCCCGACCATCAAAGAATTCTTGGGAGTACAGTTTAGTATCAAGCCTGACCCAAATCAGTTATATGGAACTTTTTCTAGAAGCCATCGGTCTTTTCCAGCAGCAGTGCGTCCACTCTCCTTGATGTGCACAGCAATTCGAGCTGCGGCCTCAAACTCCAGCCAGCCATCCACGACGATCATCTGCCTCTCATTGTCATCATCTACTGATGCTCCCACTGAAGATAAGAAGCTGGAATATATTTTGGACGCCTTCATCGAGCGAAATAGTTATTGTGAGTTTTGCATGTGCCTAATGACGTGGCAATAATTAAGCAGGCCTTTGGGCCAACGGTTGTGATTAACCCAAAGTTAATCAATTGCTTCATTCAGGATTGCCCTCTCTGATGGCAGCGGCAGCTAGTGATTCTGATGTGGGGTCTCAAGATCATGTAGATTACAATTACCAGCCATCGCCAGATGATGTTTCTTCACAGCAGCAACAAGTTCTAGGTGATGTAGAAATGGGTGGAGAGAACAGTGAACAGGTTTGTGTTTATCTTGATAAACCAGAATTTAATCACTTTTCTTTCCAGGATCTGAGCACCTTACAGAGCTTAGTGCTTCAGGTACTTAGTCTATTCCAATATAGTGCTTTACAGCTTGACAAATAAGTGTACAAGAAGACTTCAAACAGCCATTACAGCCGTTACATTTCCAAAGTCCCTTTGCTATTTTAGCAGGTACTAGCACTTGGCTTTTTTGCTTTATAAACCTTCTCTGTGGCCTGATCCAGGTGCTCAGACACAAACTTCCAGCCAAGTGCCCTGTGGGATTATAGGAGGTACTACTCAATTTTAGAATTTTTTTTTTAGTTATGGGTTTGTAACGGGCTTTTTTAGCTAAGTGCAAATTATATAGCATTCTAGACCCTGGCATATAGAATCTGATTGCTTCTTCTAAGGAAACACAATATGCATATGTTCATATTGCGGATCTACAGCTCTATTCAGGTAGTGAGCCGCTTCTTATATATGTATTATCTCGGTACGGCAGTTATGATTTCCAACATGAGATCCACTCAACAAGCATGGCATCAACATCAAGGTTCCTTAATATCGATTTCACTGACAACTACGGTATGCACCTTGCGACAGCTTCAATGGCAGCCAACGCTGTTGATAAATACAGCCACCTTTTCAAGCCATCTAACTGGCTGTGTATTCAACACTACAAAGTCAGAGCTAAAAATCTAAAATATCATTTGGGGCTCCATCGTCTCTCAGTAGATATTTCTATGGCCACACATGTTCGAGCATGGCTAGAGAAGGCTCCTCCAATGCTTGATTTTGTCAGACCATCAGACATTGTTCCACTAAGTAAGTTTGCAGTGGATGCTTCTGCTTATACTTTTTCAACGGTTGCTGAGGCAATCACTAGTGTAGATCAAACACCTAACACTACAAACATCATATTCATTGCTGATGATCTTGAAGCTGAAATCACCTATAAGGTATTTGTAATATTCTGACTGGATTTTTTGGTGAACTTCAAACATAGGTGCATGTGCTAGGTGATATGGACCATATCTATCATGAGCTCAAATCATCATGGTTTGCTGGGGACATGCCAAGTCATATTTTTTACAATCTACAAGGAACTAAAGATAAAAATGTGTTTAGGATTGCACCCTTGACTATTGTCTTGAAAATTCCTGACGATACGCCTTGGGACCATATATAGAAGCAGTTGCACTCTGTCTCATTCATATACGGAAAGAACTTCTTTGGGGTACGTCTCTCTTGATTTATACCAGCCATTCAAAACACATGTTTTGTCAATAGGTGCATGGCTATTTCATCCCTGAAAACCTCAAGCAATCTCTGTTTGTTGCGGCTGCCATGTTTGCAAAAAGTTTAGGGTCGAGAAACAAACACGAGATATTGGTTGGTGCCACCATTGCAAGAACGAACGAACGTTTTTTCAAACTTTGCGGGTCCATGGCAAATTCTATCTAGATACTGGTCACCCCCAAGATGTTTGCATGGAGGACACTTATATAGACCAAGCATATGGTTTCACTCTTGGCCAGTTTCTAAGAATGTTCACTTCTACTTGAATGCTTGAGGCAATCAAACTTTTGGAGACAAAGAAGCCACCAATAGGCCACTTCTTATTTTCGACTGGTGCCGATCAAAGCTCACCAAAAGTTATTGCATTCAAGGCTGATTAGAGTACTGTGCACTTTTATTTCCTGTTCCAGTGTGCTTTCATTTCCTGTTCCTGTGTGCTTTTATTTTCTATTTGTACAATGTATTGTCTATAAGCTTGCTGCATAGTTGTTTATGGGATCCATTGTATTATTACAACCTCAAAGTCTCTTGCAAGACTCTCTAGAATGTGAGCTTCCCAATCGCTGCATTGCTCCACTTGTTGCAGTAGGCCAGCAACGTCATCCATGTCACGAAGCTGGGCTTGAAAGGCATCGTCCACCACGTCCAGAGCTTCCTGGATTGCCGCCTTGCACAAGGCTGTAACTTGCATTAGACCAACAAAAACATTTTTTTTCAAGAAACTTACGTGCATGCTGTGCTCATCAGTGTAAGATGACCTTCATGCAATGGATTAAAATCACCAGAAAGAACGACCCTTCTGCTGGTTCTACAGTCTTTGCTACCTGTATCACAACTTATGAAAAAACTAACCACTGAGCAAATTTCGAAATACCTTCACCAGGATAATGGACCATGCAGACATTTCCATGTATTAGCTGCTCGAGCTCTTCGTCCTTTGTGTAATTCAGCCTAGAGTCTTGAATTTCTTCCTCAGGGCTCCTCAATTCTCCAGATACCGTATTTCCAATCTCACAAACATCAGCCATAGCCTGGACATAAATCAAAAGTTTGGGCGAACTGAAAAGCCTGGTCATAAAAATCATAACCTTGATCAGGAGCTGACTGGATAGACAATCCTCTCCAAAACAATCTCTATATCCCTGGAGATGAGAAAAACAATCGATTAAATTCGTTGCTGTAAATACACAAGACCTTGTAAAGAGTGAGGTCATATCTCCAAAGAGATGAATGTGTTCGAGCAGATATGTGGCATCTGGAAAGAAAAAATAAAAATAAAAATCTTCCATGGCGAACACAAAAACAAAGTCACCTGTGATCTCCTCGCTTGGGACTCCCAGTTGTCAACGCACCAGAGTGCCTGCACTGCATTCCAAGAAAAAATCCACTTGCTCGATCAAAAAAAAACTATTTGCATGCAGCACAAGTTATTTATAAAGCTCAAGAGCTGCCATCACTGAAAATTGTGGCTACATTCAAGTGACACATTAGAGATGTCCCTAAGATCTGATAAATGACAGTATACCTAACTTTCTCTACAAATGAGACCGTTCATGAGGAGACATGGATACCAGTTGCTTCCAAATGCTTCCTTTCTATAAGCTTCACCATTCTTCAATTTGAAAAAAAACTCCATAGTGCTGGTTTCGTCAGTCCTATATTTTATAAGCATTAGCATCTAAGTTCAAATTGACAGCAACAAAAAAAAGTTTACCCTAAGTGATTTAACAAATCCTTTAGCGAAGGGAAGTGGCCTTGGTATAGTTTTCTTCAGAATCTTCAGAATAAGAATCCAAAATCTACAAACGCAAAGAAGTCTCATAATACTGGAAATCCCACCAAACTCTCATGTTTTTTAGAAAGGTTTTTACGATATAGCAAATGAAACGTCATTCCCAAATGTAGCTAAAATGCATTCCTACACTTACGACATCAAACTAAAGCATAAGGAAGTTGGAGAAGAGTACTTGGTGTAGAACTACATTGCTGTGGCGATTTACCTGTTTTCTTGCAGTACCTGGCACTTGGTCTTGAAGAAGATGACATGGGCGGAGCAAGAGCTACACTTGCTATAGACGCCATGATTGAAGCTAAGAGCCGGCAGAATTGGCTTCACTTGCGGCTCCTTGTGGATTCTCCACACGGACGAGGCTGGCAGTGAAATCCCACTCCTAGGCGACAGCGGCAGCGAGGGCCTGGAGGTGCAGTTTAGTATCAAGCTTGACCCGAATCAGTTACATGGAATTTTTTCTTACCACACTAGAAGCCATCTGTAGCGCACCTTATCTCTCTCCCCTTAAGCCACCTGGAAAAGGGGCAATTGCTTGATGAGAGAGCCCTTAGTGGCTATTTTATCCCCATTTATCCCCAAGGTTCCAAGCATGATCACATGTGTTACACTCACCCCCCCTTTAGAGATGTCAATGTCCTCATTGACTATTGACTAACACCCTTCTTTTAGAGATGTCAACTATTCCATGTGAGGCAACTAGTCATCCACCCGTACTGCAGTCCCACGGTGGATACCTTCGTCCGTGGATACTCTACACAATCCCCATTTATCCCCAAGGTTCCAAGCATGATCACATGTGTTACACTCACCCCCCCTTTAGAGATGTCAATGTCCTCATTGACTATTGACTAACACCCCTCTTTTAGAGATGTCAACTATTCCATGTGAGGCAACTAGTCATCCACCCGTACCGCAGTCCCACGGTGGATACCTTCGTCCGTGGATACTCTACACAAGAGGAAGGACGTACGCATGGATGCTTAATACATACGATTTCAAATTTAAGGGTAAGAATATATCTTGCTCAAGGGTATATTATATTTTAAGTAGCCACTAATCAATGGGAATCAAACCCGTGCCATTTGCTCTGATACCGCACACCTTATCTCTCTCCCCTTAAGCCAACTGGAAAAGGGGCAATTGTTTGATGAGAGAGCCTTTAGTGGCTATTTTATCCCCATTTATCCCTAAGGTTCCAAGGATCCATGGTGACAGTATATCCAAATCTCATCCCATGATCACATGCGTTACACCATCGGTCTTTTCCAGCAGCAGTGCGTCCACTCTCCTTTATGTGCACAGCGATTCGAGCCGCGGCCTCAAACTCCAGATTCTTGAGCTATGGCGACAAGCCTGACACCGCTGTAGCTAGGGCGGTGACAAACCTCGACACCTCGCAATGCCCTAGAAATCCCGCTCGCCCAAAAGCGCCAGATCCAATCCGTCACACTTTTTTTGCTAAATCTCACGATAACCCTAAATCTCACAATTAGGTTTTGCGCTTGAGGGCACGACCAAGAATCACAACAACTTGCAGCAAAAGGTCAGTTTTTCTTCTTAGTTTGTGGCACACCCTTCTTTGGCAAGTAATTGGAAAATCCTAGACAAGCACACAGAACCAAGCACACAGTAGGTTCATGTTTATTTATATCCCTAACCTCCACCACATAGTAAATACTATTTCATATTTCTTTTGCAAATTCGAGTTTGTTTACAAACACAAACCTGCATAAGCTATAGTTCTCTAGCTTTGTATTAAGAAATTTTAAATTATGCCTCGCCTTTGTCATCTTCTTAGAACTATAAGAAATACCAATCATTTTGATAAGAATTTCGATACAAATAATTTTGATAAACACTCTAAGCCACTTCAAATTACTTCAGATCAAAATGAAATATATACACATCAAGCAATATTCAGTAGACCATCTCCACCTTCACAAACCACACTAGCAAGTCACACTATTTACAAAGATTCACAAATTTCAACTTTTGAAATTGGTTTTTTATCATCTATTTGTGTTTTTTGTAATGCATTACATTTTAAAGATGAGAACATTGCTATGTGTTGTCAACATGGTCAAGTGATATTGCCACCTGTATTACCTTTGCCAAATACTTTACTTACGCTTTATAAGCAAAACAAAAACTCTAATTTCCGAACTAATATTAGACATTATAATAGTGCTCTTGCATTTGTATCAATGGGTGCTAACATTGATGCTTTAAGGGGTAACGGTCCTTATTGCTTTAGAATTCATGGACAGATTTATCATAGTGTCATGTCATCACATTCTTCTAGCGATCAAAGTCCATCTTATGGTCAACTTTATATGCTAGATACACAAGAAGCCACAGATATAAGGCATCAAAACCCATTTAATACAAGTTGCGAGTGAGATTTATTATTACATCTTGATACACTCCTTCGTCATATTAATCCATATGCACAGGCTTATAGAATGATGTATGAAATGGAACAAAAAGAACTTCATGAAGTAGTAGTTACAGGCCGGCCTTTACGTGGTGTTTATATGTTACTAAGGAATGAAGAAACTGATCTTCGACATTATAATATACCACAAACAAATGAAGTTGCTGTTGTTTTTGTTAGTGAGAATGGAGAACCCCCACATGGACGTGAAATTTGTATACATCCTACGGCAAATCTTTCTAGAACGATTTCAACACTTGATATTAATTGTGATCCTATGGTTTATCCTTTGATATTTCCTTTTGGTGATAAAGGATGGCATACTAATATTTTGAATACACAAAGACGTCGAATTACATTACTTCTATATTATGCATACCGTTTATCTAAAAGAGACACACTACAATTAGGTTTTGACCAAATCTTACATGCTGGCAAGCTTACTCAACAATACATTGTTGATGCTTATGTCAAAGTTGAGAGTAATAACCTGTATTATTATCGTACCCACCAAAAACAATTACGAGTAGAAATGTATACTGGTCTTATGGATTATATTGCAAATCGTGCTTTCAATGAAAATATGAACCTTGGTAAAATTGTTATACTACCTTCAAGTTTTGGTGGTGGCCCCAGAGCAATGCAACAAAATTATCAAGATGCAATGGCAATTGTTGCTCATTACTCAAAACCAGATATTTTCATTACTTTCACTTGCAACCCTAAATGGCCAGAAATTATAGGAAATCTACATCCAAATGAAAGCCCTAAAGACCGTCCTGATTTGGTTTTTAGAGTTTTCCATATTAAGCTTAAAGAATTTTTGAAAGATATAACAAAAAGACATAAATTTGGAAAATGTATAGCATATATATATGTAATTGAGTTCCAAAAACGAGGTCTCCCACATTGTCATTTTCTAGGAATTCTAGCCCATGAAAATAAAATTAGAGACCGTGATGCAATTAATCAATATATCATGGCTGGATTACCCGATCCTCATGACAAGCCTGAACTCTTTGAAATAGTTACATCATATATGATACATGGACCATGTGGACTTTTTTTATCCTAATAGTCCTTGCATGGAAAATGATTCTTGCTCGAAGGGTTTTCCAAAAACATTTAATAATGAAACAACATTTTCTGTTAATGGATATCTAGATTATTATAGACCAGACAACAGACGTACAGTTTTTAAAAATGGTTGTCATATGGATAACTGTTGGGTTGTACCTTATAACAAATACCTTTGTAAAAAATATAAAGCTCATATAAATATTGAAATATGTGCAACTATAAAAGTATTAAATATCTATTTCAATATGTTTACAAAGGTTATGACTGTGCCACTATTGAAATCCATTTAGCAACTCAACAACATGATAATAACTTAAACTGGGATGAAATTTCAAGTTTTTTAAATACCCGTTATGTTTTTGCTCCAGAAGCTATATGGAGACTTTTTCAATTTAAAATGCATGGCCATTCAACACCTATAATTCGTCTTCCTATTCATCTAGAAAATTTCTAAAATGTTTATTTCATCGAAGGTAATGAGCTAATTGAACTTCAAAGAGCTACTCAAAATGGTACTATGTTAACAAAATGGTTTGAATTAAATAGACATGATCCAAATGCAAGGCAATATACATATCTTGAAATTCCTCTACATTATACATTTAATAAACGCACTCATCATTGGCAAATTAGACATCAATGAAGTATTATTTCACAAATGTATTTTGTTTCCCCATCTAATACTGAACTTTATCATTTACGCCTTATATTGCTTTATAAAAGAGGGCTACTTCCTTTAATGATCTAAAAATAGTTCATAATACTTATTTTGAAACATTTCAACTTGCTGCATCTGCTATGGGACTTCTAGTAGATGATACAGAATGGGAAAAATGTTTAGAAGATGCTTGCTCTTTCAAAATGCCACCACAATTAAAACAATTATTTGTTTTTTTATGTGTCTTTTGTAATCCAAAAAATCC
The DNA here is from genome assembly GCF_000143415.4 of Selaginella moellendorffii. Classification (NCBI taxonomy): domain Eukaryota; kingdom Viridiplantae; phylum Streptophyta; class Lycopodiopsida; order Selaginellales; family Selaginellaceae; genus Selaginella; species Selaginella moellendorffii. The sequence goes on along the minus strand of NW_003314330.1, from coordinate 557,792 downwards.
TTATTCCTTATGGGAAAAATTCAAAACCTCTTTCTCTGAAGATTTTGTACTAACAGATCCATTACATTGTTATGAACATGCTTTACATGATATAAATAGCAGATTCAATCTATATGGAAAATCCAATCAAGATTATAAATTGCCTTCATCTTATACAAATTTCGATACAAATAATCATATTAATTTAACATTGTTCATTGATTCTGTAGAACAAAATTTACTTCAATTTAATAATGAACAAAAGATTATTTATTATGACATCCTAAACACGATTAACAACCAAAATGAACAAAATCAATATGTTTTTATCGATGGTCCTGGTGGTACTGGTAAAACTTTTCTCCTTAACACTCTTATATATACATTTCAGCTTCTAAACAAAAATGTAATTAGTATGGCCTGGACAGGTATTGCAAGCACTTTACTACATAATGGCCAAACATCACATATGACTTTTAAACTTCCTGTTCTAATAAATGAAACTTCTACTTCTGCTATTATAGCTAATAGTGAAGCAGGTCAAAAAATTAAGAATGCACATATGTTAATATGGGATGAAATCAGTATGGTTCACACACATGCATTTTCTGCCATTAACTTAGCTTTACAAGATATAAAAATAAATAAATAACCTTTTGGAGGCATTGTTATTATTACAAGTGGTGACTTTAGACAAATACTACCAGTTATTCCACATGGTCATCGAGCACAAATTGTTTCAAATTCAATAAAAATGAATAGGTTATGGAAATTTTTTAGAACACTTCCACTAAAAAAGAATATGAGACTACTTGAAAACAACTCTTTATGGGCTGATTGGCTTCTTCAAATTGGAAATAGTAATAATTACGTGAATTTACCAAATTTACCTTCAGAATCTATTATATTGCCTTACACACAAGTAATAATGTCCTTTGTTGTTGATTTCGTTTTTCCATCTCTACAGGATATTTCAAACCCCTATATTGCAGCTAATAGAGTCATACTTACCCCACTTAATGATGATACTTTTCCTATTAATAATGCTATAGTCTCTTCCTTACCTGGTGATATACATATTTATGAAAGTATTGACTTTGTTGATACTGAACACCCAAAAGATTTTCCAATTGAATTCTTAAATTCCATTACTCCTTCTGGTCTTCCACCACATAAACTCTTACTTAAAGAAGGTGTTATCCTTATTCTATTAAGGAATATATGTTCATCAATTGGACTATGTAATGGTACACGCCTCATCCTTAAACATGCTTTACCAACAATTCTAGACTGTGAAATTGTATTAGGCCAATTTAAAGGTACACGCACTTTCATCCCTCGAATCACACTCACACGTTCAGACATAGAAATTCCATTTAAAATGTCTAGAAGACAATTTCCAGTACGTTTGGGGTATTGCCTTACAATCTCTAAGTGTCAAGGCCAGACATTTGACCGAGTTGGAATACACTTGCCACATCCAGTTTTCACCCACGGGCAACTTTATGTGGCTTTATCAAGATGCACATCACTAGCAGGATTAGGTATTAAAGTACAAAACACATCACTCCAAGGACAGTTATTCTTTTTGAGTCCTTCTACTTTCACTATCAGCATAGTTTATAAAGAGGTTTTATACTAGATGCTCCATATATTGTTTATAGCACTGAAAGAAATTCTTGATATATAAATACAAGCTTTTCAAAGCTATTTTATTTATTTATTAGACTTAACATTTAAAACACTATTTTGCTAATAGAACAGCATATGCTAGGCAAGTGCTAGTTTACATATAAGAGTGAATGGTTCAAATTGAAACCAATCCAAAATCCTATTATATTAATATTTGTATATAACATCATAACCATATACTTGGACCTTACATTATCCCCTTCTCTTGGAATGATGGAAAATAGTCAAAATTCTCTTATAGACAAGATCTAAAGGAACATTAGAAGGTGGCATCGATAGATCTATAAGTGGTGTCAATTGTTCTTAATCTTTTTGTATGAAGTGTTTCAGCCATTGTATATGCATAATTTCTAGAGGATCAGCTTGTTAAATGTCATACCAAATTTTATAAACTTGCAATCTAACTTGCCGCAACATGTGATATAGTCCCTTCCATTGAACAAGGAGCCTTTTAGACAAATTATATACCATAAAATTGGGAAAATAGACTAACACTAAATCATCCACTTTATACTCCGAAGGTGGATGATGATGAGAGTTGTAGCATCGTTGTCATCCCACTTGTATGCAACTTAGATATTCAATAGACTTTACTCGGATAAGTGGAAGAATGCTTGTTAAATATTAATCCCAAGATATAGCATCAGTAGATTATAGCAATCACGAAGGTAAACTCAACTCTGTTAGTAGTATTGGCTCATAGCTATATAAGAGTTTATATGGTGAAGCATCAACAAAACTTTGTACCCTTGTAACATATGCATACTGAAGAGATGGCAAATAACATTTCAATCCAAATGCTGAAAGTGTAAGCAACCAAAAGGAATGATTTAAGAGACGATCCATGGAGTTCAAATATAAAGGGAAAAGGTCCATAAACAAAAATACACCTTTTTTTTCCAATCGGTTAAAGGTTTTGGGATATTTGAAGTTAAGTGTTCTTAGGTTTGAATAATATTAAGCTGGGTGACCTTCCAAGAAGTCCAAACTTAAGAGCTTACAGAAAGTTTATATACTTTGTGATCATCCCTTTGAAGATCTGAATAAACCATTCAGCTAAACCATTTGATTGTGGATGATAAACACTTGTAAAAATGTAACATATCCCCAACCGAGATATGAAAATATAAAATGCCTTAGCCATAAATATGGGACCATTGTCCGAAAGAATTCACTTCGAACAGAAATGCTGAAACACCACTTAATTGAGAAGGAAGTAGCTAATAGTAGTGATAGATGCACTAGTAAGAGCACAAATTTCCACCTATCAAGTCAAATAATCAAAAGTAATAATGACATACTCATTGTCAATAGTCAATTGTGGAAAAATGCCCAACTCAAACAACCAAGAAACTAAATTTGACTTTACCGTCCTTCTGTAGCATGAGGGGAGTATTACAAGTTTGGCACTACATATAGTTACATACATACTAGATAACGTCATGTTGCATCTTTAGTGAATAAAAAAACCTATATAACTTCTTGGTCACACAATAATGTCCTATATACCCACCTAAAATAAGAGAATCATGGTAGGCATATAAAAAGCATGGAATAAAAATTGAAGTCACTACCAGATATAAATGATCATTATGATCTGTCCCTACAAATAAAGAAGACTGTCCTTAAGGTGATATTGAGAATGTAAATGCTGAAATGGCAAGTCATTAGCAAATGATGTAGGATTCTCAAACCTATCACGAACTCTAACTCAATTTTTTTAGCCTCGTGAACCTCATCAAGAGAAAGTAAATCTTGTTTTGCACTTTATGGACACCAAACGTTAAATACAGCAACCGCTAATGGTATGGAATCCTTATCCAAAAAATCCATAGATGTGAGAACAACAAACTCATTAAAAACATGAGAAAGAGTGAAGAATGAAAAAGAACTTGAGAAAGGGCATTAGTATTAACCATAGAATTCCCTAAGTGATGAACAACATCAAAATCATATATTTGAAACTTCATAACCCACCGAACAATATGACCAACCAAGTTCTTCCACTTCAATAATGAAGTAAATGCAGCATGATTATTTTTTAAAAACATCTGAGAATTATGTAAATATGCATGAAATTTCTTGAAACCCCAAACTATTGCTAAATACTCCTTCTCTATCATGGAGTAGTTCACCTCCGTTGATTGTAATGTATGGCTGATATATGCAATAGGATAGCGCTAATTAGGCACACTCGGATTTTCTTGCATCAACACATCTTCAAGACCAATATCAAAAACATTGACACTAAAAATGAAAGGTCAAGTGTAATCAGGATATACCAAAATTGGAGGAGTCATCAAATAACTCTTTGAAATCCGTAAACATTTACTCACAGTCCGTAGACAAAATGAAAGATGACATTGATAACTTTAGTAATGCTTGTAATAATGCAATGCAATTAAAAAGATGATCAACAAAATAACTAAGATATTACATGTTGCCTATGAAGTATTGTACATTATTCATAGACTTTGGAGTTTTAGAAATAAACTTTAAATCACAAAATCATAGTTCCCAATTAATATCCATTTTTATTGATCTTTGAGATGTTGGAATGGCTCTCCAAGACCTAGTTGTTTAATAAGATTAACTTGCTTGGCATTTATAAATTCACCCATATTCAGAAAGGTGATGAGTGAAAAGCACTTTTTCATATTTGTTATAGCCAATTTAAATATATTGTGATGCCTTTTGGTTTGACTAATGCTCTTGTAGTTTTCCAAAATATGACAAATGACATCTTTTATGATTTTATTAATCTCTTTATTATCATCTATCTTGATGATATTTTTATCTTATCTGAAACTCAAGAAAAATATAATTAATATATTCACCTTTGTAACACATGTGATTATGGGATGAGATTTGGATATACTGTCACCATGAATCCTCATTATCACCTTTTAATTTTCCAGAGGGAAGGATAGTGTAGGGTCTTTCAATATATATATGTATATGGCACTAAGTTTTTGTAGTATAGTATTTAACGCTCATAACAAGAAATATTAGTAAATTAATTAAATTATATATACTAAAGTTGAAATGAAAGTCTTTAGTGAACTATCTTAAATATGTAAACTATATTTTTCATAATTTATTTTAAAATATTTCTTTATCATTAGTTATTATTAATTTAAACTTGTTAAATTAATGAAATATTTATCATTTTATACAATTAGGATGATTTTGTGTTCTTGTAGACCACCAAATATGATTTGGTGATTTTAGTGAATAAACTATAAGATTACAATCATTTTGTATTGTCATGAATGTAAGAAATAAACAGTAAGGTTGATTAATGCAATATTTATCAATAAATTACTTTTTTTAATTTTGTCTTTAATACAAGATTACCATCTTTTTGTAAGGTAAGTTCACAAAATCCAATATATGTTTCTATAACTCTAGACATCCACACAAGTTTTCTACCAGAATATAATACAAGTTTACAGTTTGTTGATATAAAAAGAATATTTTTCCCATTTTGAGATATTAAATATTCATAAGTTCTTAAGTTATGCTTATAAAAACCTGAAAATAATGTACTTTCTATAGTATCACAAGTTTTACGATCTTTATAAGAAATGGTATGCAAAGATTTTAAACTGTAAATATCATCAGTAATATTCCACCAATAATATATAGCATATGCAATTCTATAGTTTAAATATTTAATATCACACATATTAGAGCGTGCTTTTAGCATTGCATCAGTATAAATTTTTCTTAATGTCCGAAATCTACTTCTAAGTGCACGACCATTAACTGTATATTCAAATTTATCCTTACCAATTAAACAATTTGGAGGATTTGCTTCCATACACTTTATCATTAAAAGAGCAGCTCCTCTACCAAAATTAACAGACATCCAATTGTCATAAGTAGAAGAATAATCAGGAAATGAATTATTAATTTGTGCTTCAAGTACTCTAAATCCATGTTCAATAATTATAGCAACTTCATCTTGAATTAATGTGTAATTATCTCCCCAAACTATTGCACTTGAAACCATATCTACAAAAAAATAGGATTATAAATGCTAAAAATAACATATTTTAGATTTCTAAATAAAATCATTTTATAGTGGTTTTAATTATTTCCTTTTATCTAGTAGATTAGTATAGTATCGCTCTGTTTAAAGTTGTGTATACATTTGTAGACACATTGTATGTACTATGTTAAATTTAATATTGACTATTTTTTATGCAAGCAACATTACCCAGGTCATGCATGACACACAGATCTATATCTCAAGATACCTGATCATGCCAAGTACTGCCCATCAGACTCTACTGCGAATATTCCCTTACCTTTTGACCTTTACTAAAGAAAAAAAGGTGTAATAGTCTCCACCTTAATAGCCAGAAAGCTTCTTGATAAACGCACAATTGAAAGGTACTCAAAAGCGAAAACAATTGATTGCTTCAGATTTGAGTTGGCTACAGGTGTTTTGCAAGACTGGTCTATTCAGCTGCAGTGCCAAGTGAAAAATTTCACTGTACTCCTCTCGCATGTTGCAAGATTACCAAGACAACTCACCAGGAATTCAACTTCCAATGCTTTTGCAGCAAATTCTTCGTGTAGTCTGGTCACTTGTAAACCATGAGAAGCCATTGTAAACCATGAGAAGCCATGCAGTCTTAAAACTCCTAGCTGCACAAACTCACTGCCACTGGGTCCAAGCATGGCTGCGTTCCACACGTACCTGACCCGGTTCACTTTTGCCAGGGAGCTCGATGAACTTGGAATACTGAATCTGAGAGTTCGAACCCATAATTATTTCTCCTCTTTCCTTTAGTCCTTGAAAGATTTCCTTAGCTTTGTCACAGCTTCGCTCACAAACTCGAGCCACAGTTTCAGTCGATCCATTACTCCTGCTGCTATTGCATCGCTCTTCTTTTTCGGAGAGACCAGACCACCTTCCCATCCATTCTCGAGCATTCGCTTCCCCAGAGAGCTTTGGTAATGCTTGTCGTCTGCTCCATCCGTAAGAGACCTCCCTCTAAAGTTTGTGGAGCCTGGATTCTCGATCAAGACTTGGTTGTGGTTGCTTGTCGATGCGTTCTCTGTCGATCTGTTTGTGTGTCCTTGTGGATCAGCAAACTGGAGCTTGTTCGCTATCCTTGCATCACCGAACACCTCTTCGCAAACTCCCCTCGCGAACTTAATCCCGTCTCGTCTAGACGCAGCGAGACAAGCCATCATGGCCTTCTCCTCGCAAGCTTCTCGGTCTTCCGTGCTGGTATTAAAATTTGGGACGAACGCTTTCCACCAGGGGGAGCGGCAAGCCTTTGAGGCAGTGATCGAACAACCCTTCATAGTAGCAGCCTAGGAAAAACGAAGTGAGTAGGTGCTCCCATTCAATTTCTAAGGCTTACGTACCTCGCACTGTGAAGTAATTTGTTTCTCGCAGTTCTGCCATGCACGGCTCCAGCTTGCCTCGTCCTTGAATGCCAAAACGAATGGACCTTTCGAAGGATCATCATCACTTCCGGCAGGAACTGGTACTCGTAACACTGGAAGGACCGGCTCAAATGCAATCGTTATTGCCGAGGGCGATAAGTCTGTGCTGTGTGCACTCGCCAGATCTTCCTTGGCTGCAAACAGTTTTTCATCAGGACAAGAGAAATAAAAGAAAGAAGCATAAAAATGCTGCTCCTTCAACCTGGTAAATCCGGAGGATAGGCCATTGAAAACCTGCATATACTCACGCCTCAGAATCTATCAAGAACTTTCTGGAAGTTACGTGCGACGAAGACGAAGCTCCGCCAGGAACACGCCTTCGACCTAAGCAGCAAGTGAATTAAGGAAAACCCTACCTTTGAGGTGATTCAGCCACCAGAATTTTATTTCTCTGTGAGTCAAAAGTACAAACTTTTAAACAACCTGTCAAGAAAGAAAGAGAAGCGTTAGCTAAGCCGCAGAGGAAAAAAAAAAAGAAGAAGAAGAAAACTTTTGAGAGCTCACCTCCTAGTAATTACACTGCGTCTTTCTGATGTCCAAGCCGTTTTCTATCACCGTGATCCAGTCGAATTTGCCCATTTCTTGATCAAACGAGTGTTTCCTGTCGAAACAGATTCGCTATCTCTACTCGCAATGGACGACGTATCGTCTTCCGAGAATCTAAATCTGCAAAGCGAGCACGAAGGCTGCGAAGTCCTCTGCCCAGCTTCTTGTGTGTCTTTCAAGCCTTTGAACACTTCAAGAGTCTCCAATTTCCCGGGAGTATAAGCCGGAAGTGAAGCCGAGCCACGGTCTGCAAGAAAGAGCATCTCCCTCCGGACTCCATCGCTGCCCCCTTCACTGACTTCGTTGTGTTGCATCGAACTAGCCGCAGCAAAAGCACTGTTTCCCTGGTTCCCGTCCGTCGAGAAAAACTTGAGTGGCTGAAAGAGCTTCCTGTGCGATAGATGCGCCGGACGAACACACTGGAACGGTGCCAAGATCTGTCCATCCCGGCCAACCTCGACCAAAGTCTCCGGAGACAAACTTGATGGTGGAGACGCCGGCAGCGACGGGCTGTCAAGCTTCACGAAGTGCGAAACCAGTAAATTATAGGGAACATTGACGAGTGTCTGCGCAGCTCCAACCCAAACTATGACTCCATTCCTGGACGAGCGACGAACTTGTCCCAGCAGCCATTTGGTATGGTTGCATCTAACCAGCACGAACTCCCCAACGTAGAAGTGTAGCCTCTTCCTTCCCACCACCTCAACAACACCAGCGGCATCATCCTGGGAGCTGATAGCCGGGACGAGAGAAGCCGCGGACTGGGAAGACCAATCCTCGAAGCTCTTGACGTCTCTGCTAGACGAGGAGACATACTCGGGACTCGTTGGAAATCCATGCATGCTTCGTGGGGACGAAGACGATGCATTTCCTGGCGAGAGCTTCGAGTCTGGAATCTCCAGCCTCGGCTTTTCGACGTGCTGCCTCGAGCGCTGCTGCTCCATCCCTTGCTAACCTCTAGGTAACGCTGCGGTGTAGGCAAAGATAGTTGGTTCCTTCTCTCGGCCACCGTTCTGGGCGTTCTGGGACGTTATAAAAACTGAAAGACGGAACAAACGGACCTTTCTCGTTGGATAACACATGAACACGGTACCGCATTCCTGCCAGAGAGCAAAAACACGAAAACCTTGCTTAGAATCCACAGCCAGAGCAGCTCAAAACGGAATATTTCGACCAAGAAAGGGATCGATCCGCAACAAAAGAGCAAAAGGACGCAGGAAATCCATCCAGAAGCTAGAGGCTCTACGAAATCCACCGGCAAGAGCTGGATCGACGCGAGAATGCAATGCAGGCAGCCACAATCTATGGAGCGGAAAGAAAAGCACGCGATCCGTCGCTTACCTGTCGCGAGGCGCCCGAGCTCCAGCGAAGGCGCTTCCTCTTCCATGGCTCCCCTGTGCCATGGAAGCCCTAATCCAAATAAACGGGCCATAGTAACTAACTACATCTAGAAAATAGAGCTTTTCGATTAAAACTCAAGCATCTATTAGAGTTTCCCTGTGAAGAAATAATCCTGTGGAGCCATAGTTCTTGTCTAGCAACCATCTATTACACGCAAAGAATCCTTCGTAATCGTCCATTCTAGAGTACCTTCCTCGTTTTCTTTTTCTTAGTTGCAAGCGAACGGAAAATCGCTAGTGGTGAAGACTGGGATGTTGTCTCGATTGTTCTTATCGTAATGCTTCTTGCTTTGGTACTCGAATGCCGCCGCTTTGGACGAGCGATTGTTCATGAGAACGGACTCGAAGTCACTCTGCTTGAGCTTTCTTGCAACCTGAAGAGAGATTGATCGATCGTCAAAACAAAGCAAAGATCCCTTACCTTTCCAGATGACAACCCGTGCTTTTCCTGCTCGAGGAGATCCCGGATAGGAAGATAGGCAGCCTGCTTGCAAAGCTCGGTCAAGTCGGATCCACTGCAGCCGTCACACAAGCTCGCCAAGTAGTCGATGTCGAGGTCGTCCTCCACTCGCTCTTCCTTGAGCAAAACTTGGAGAATGCTCGCTCGCTGCTTCACGTCCGGCATACCAATCTCGAAAGCTCGAGGGAGACGGCGGAGGATGGCTTCGTCCAGCTCCCATGGCCTATTCGTGGCAGCCAAGACAAGCACCCTTGCATTCTCTGGATTAAGCTCGTTGTCAGCCAAAAGCCCAAACATCGAGAAAAAAGGATTTTGAAGTGGAACTTACGATCAGTGGTCAAGCCATCCCATAGAGCCATAAACTCAGTCTTCATTTGAGTCATGACTTCGTGACTGGTAACTCCTCGACGTCCCAAGAAGCTGTCCACTTCATCGATGAAGATGATAGAAGGCTGGAGCTTGTGAGCCAAGGTAAATACAGCAGTCACTGTACGAAGAAAAGAAATTCGATCAGCTACCAATGAAAGAGCAAAACATACCGAGCTTCTGTGCATCGCCCAACCATTTGCTCATCAGACTCGCGATCTGGACGTTTATAAACACCGCTCGCGCCTCCTTGGCGAGTGCTTTCGCAAGAAGAGTCTTCCCAGTTCCCGGTGGTCCATAAAGCAGCACTCCTTTCTGGGGTCTCAGCAGCTTTCCCTGCGAGAAGAGCTCCGGGCGCTGCAGAGGAAGAATCGCGAGCTCATACAAAGAGTCTTTCACATCTTCCAATCCACCGATGGACGAAAAAGTCACGTCAATCCCCTGCGGATTCACGACGTTCCCAGCAATAATATCCTGTTTCAGAAAGAAGAACAAATGCGTCAGTCAACCAGCTCAAAGAAAAAAAAAAGCCCAAACACAAAGTAACGCACCTCGTACATGTTGGTTTGCTTGAGATCACGTCCCAAGCGCTTGGACAGCTCCTTCTTACAGGCGGTGGCCTTCTTCGTGTCGATCCTGTGTGGATCCATGTACCGCAGGCCTATAAGCTGGACCAAGCAGCTCACCGCGGCATAGACAGCGTAAAGAAAAACTTGCTCCAAGAAAGTCCCGGACCGCCCCTTTCCAACACCCGAGACGCTCCTCCGCAAGAACCTCGTGAGCCGGTTCCAAGGGTCCTGGGGGAGCTCGTTCTCCTCGCCCAAGTAGCCCTCAAAAGCATCGCTCCAGAAAGCTCGGGCTTGGCCCAATTCTCGCCGCTTCTTGACCGCCACGCTCAAGCTCAGCCCGTGAATGGGGGCGCGCTGGATCGATGCCGACAGCGCCAGCGGCCGGCGTGGATTCCTTGTCACATAAACCCTGCTAAAACCTCTCGGCTCCGCGAAATTCTGATCGATGCGCCGGGGAAAGAGATCTGTGGAGGATTGCTTACTCGAGAGGTAGGCGCCGCCGGCAATGAAGAGGAGGGCGTGGTTGGGAGTCGCGACGCCTGCCATGGACGGGGAGAGAAAGATCGCCGCGCCGCCGCCGCCCCGCAAAGCCCCAACTCGATCGTTCCTTCTCGATCGCAACAATGGCGGTTATGAGATTAGGGTTTGGTTAAATGAGAGAAAGAAAGAAAGCTCCTGAATGGAAGCCTCCTTTTGCGTGGGATATTTAGTGGAAATATTCTAGGGTTTGTGGGCGCTGCGCCAGCGATCGCTATGGACAGAGCTTTCGACAGTGTCGACGATTCCACCCGATCGCTGGTCTCGGTGAGCGATTCTTTCTATTCTTCGTCTGGCGGGGGGAATGAGGAGGCGATTGGCAGGATATGCAATCGAATCTAGTGTTGATTAAGCTCATCGCCGAGGATGTGGAGCGTGCAGCGCGTGGCTGCGATGAGGTTTGGTTTTTTCTGCCAAGAGTTTCTATGAATCTCACTCTCTTCTCTTGTTTTTTTCCTTCAAGGTGAAAAAACTGGATGAGGCAGTTCTTGAGCTCTTGACCGCTACGGATGAGCTTGAGCGCCACCGAAAGGCAATGCAGGCTCTCAAAGCGAGCTATCAGTTTACAGCAAATCAGGTAGGATACTACTCTCTCAACTACTAAAAAGAGAGTTTTGTCATAGCCTACAGATTTTAGCAAATCATGCAAGGCTGAGATGCAAAACTTTCCAGCTACGAATCCAAAGGACCACCCGATTTACAAGCAATTCGAGGAAGCCATTTGGGTATAAAATTTCTTTATTCTTTACAGAAAAAACGTCTTTATATCTCATCAGAACGTTCACAACTCGGGTGTTCCAATGCCTGGACAAGAGCAAGCGGAGATTCTGTGCACCACTCAAGCCGGGATCTTGAACCGGACATGCCCGATCTCTGGAAAACACGTCACGGAGCTTGAGAATCCGGTTCGATGGTATGCAAGAAATAACATCTCACACCTTTTTTATTCATGTTTTCTGCTTCGCAGCTCCGAGTGCCGGCATATATATGATCTTCCTGCTGCCAGAGGCTACATCGGCAGCCGGTTGCAGAGCAAGCGCTGTGCCGTTGCAGGTTTGCTTCTTCCGAATCTCTTGAAGACAACTGTGTGTCGTTCCAGGATGTCCGAAGAACATTTCGCTCCAAAATCTTGTCCGGGATGCAACGCTGGACATGGAAATCGCGGAGCTGAGGATGAGAGGCGATGGTGGTGAGACTCACACTCACACCGTGGTTGAGGAGCTGGATGATATACTGGACGTGGAAATAGAGTGATAAAAAAACGTTTCTTAGCTTCAAAAGCTGTAGGGCAAAACATTAAATCCATTTTAGAATTTGCTAGTTGCGCATTTGTCTTGAAGAATCAAAAGTGATTAAGTTAAAGAAGCTCAAGAAACTTGAGTTTGGTTAAATTAATTATAAAACATTGAACTTACTCAAATAAATCTCAATTTATATTGATTCAAAAATTAGTATAGTATGGATTTATCTGATACAATCTTGATGAGTATGAGTATTTGTAGCCCACCAAACTTGTTTTAATGGCCTAAATAAATAAACTACAAGATTACAATCATTTTGAACTGTAATAAATGTAATAATTTTACAATTACAATATTTATTTATGGACCACATTTTTGTTTCTTTATTTGTTTTTAATAAAACATTACCATTTCCTTGTAAGACAAGTCTGCATAATCCCCAGTAAAAAAATTTATTATCAGAAATCCATAAGAGTTTTTTTCCAGAATATAATCCAATTGTACAATTTGATAATATATATAGTATATTCTTACCATTTGGTGATATTAAAAATTCATTAGTTAGTAAATGATACTTAGGAAATCTAGCATATAATGTGCTTTTAGAGTTATCACAATTTATATAATCTACAGAATTTGGGAAAGTTATTGGTAAAGGTTTCATAGAAGAGCTATAATTCCACCATTTTTCAACAATATATCTAAGTCTATAATTTTTATTTGTAATATCACACATGCTAGAGCATGCATTTATCATTTCTAATTTATAGTTATTCTTTAAAAAATTAATACCAGTTCTAATTGCAGTACCTGTAATTTCAGTATTTAAAACATTACCCACTATACAATTTGGAGGATTTCCATCTAAGCGCTCAAACAATATTAAAGCAGCTCCACGGCCAAAATCTACCGATTCCCAATCATCATAATTAGATAGATAATCACGGCGAGATTTATTAACTCGAGATTCAATGGTTTGAATTCCATCAATAATAGTGAGAACTTCATGTTGAAGTAATGTATAATTAATTCCCCAATTTACCTTTGGAACAAAACCCATATCTAAAAATATTATTGTACTTATTAAAAAGTAAAACATTACTTATAATAAATAGCTTAAACTTCTGTAATTTTTTAAATCTTATTAAAATAGAAATTCGAAATTTATAGTAAATTTAATATAAGTATAATAGTTTAATATTAAATTAATATTATACAACCCACTTCATAGTGTGTCCCCCATTGTAGCATAAATAGCTTATAGATGAAGTTATGTTAGACAAGTGGAAAAATACTTATCAATACTACAAACTCAATTGAATAAATATAACCAACAAGGACGAAAACATTAGTGTATGAAGAATGAAGAGTGATAAAGTTATTATAAGCAAACTCAGCAAAAGAAAATAAATTCAACCTAATCATACTATTGATGGAAAATAAAGCATCAAAAATATTGCTCAAAAGTTTGAATAGTACATTTCAATGGCCCATCAATATAAAAATGGATAGAAGTTAATAGTGTATTTTGAAGGGTCCAAATGTATAGTAAGGATAATGGATAGATTAGGTGTGGCTAAGAAATCTAAGATATTGTTTAGGTATGACTTATAATGCTAAATTTTGTTTGGCTTCATTTTGCATGTTGGACTTTGTGTTAAAGAATACTAGATAATCTAGAATTATTTTAATGTTGCTTCCTACTCCTATTCCTTCATTCTTTGGTTGTACACTTAGGAATTGCTCCATGCTCTTGTTCTTTAGCTTCTTAGTTGCATGTTCAAGAGTTTGGCACTATGCTTTTTGTTTATAGTTTTATGCTTTGAAACTT